>NW_027185852.1:30325826-30338617 GCF_028583685.1 Petaurus breviceps papuanus
GTGTCAATGTGAATGTGTGTGAGTGTGAATGTGTGTGTGAGTGAGTGCGTGTGTGTCTTGGCTGGGCAGCTAAGGACCTTTGGTTGGGTTTGCCTGTGGCTGGGCTAGGCTGGGAAGGAGAGATTACCTTCTTCCTCAGACAGGTCCATCCCCACCCCCAGCCCCTTCCTCAACCTGAGTGGCCTCCCTAGCCTGCCTCCCAGACTTCTCTAGTGTTTTCAGGTTCATAATGTGCTGTCCTATTACATATCCCATTTAAAGAGGAGGAAATGAAGGCCTGGAGGGGGGGGGGGCTTGTCACATGTCTTAGAGCAGGAGTTGAACCCAGGGCTTCAGACCCCAAGTGAAGCACTGTCTCTGCTCTCTACTTCCTACCCCTGCCTCAGGGCCCCAGGCTCCTCTGTCCCAGGGGTTAGTGATGCCCAGGTCACAGAGACCCAGAAGCTCCCAGTTGGAAAGGACCTCAGGGGGCATCTGAACCAGAACCATCATATCTCTACCATGCCTGATAAGGGGCCATCTAGCCTCTGCTTGGAGACCTTCAGATCTTCCAGGGACACACAAATGCTCCTGTGGGTACCCTCCCATCAAAGGAGATAGTCCCCTCAATTCCACTCCATAAGAGATGGTTTTGTGACCTGCGTTGGCCAACAAAAGTTATTCCCTGTTGGCCAACCCCAGCTAGGCAGAGAGGGTTAGAACCTTCCTGCCATGGCTGGTCTGGGCCTTCGAGCACAGGTGCCCAGAACTGAAGCTGTTTCAGCTAATTGGACCTGCAGGAACTTGAAAGCCTTACGGACCGTGGGGAGGCACTGAAGGAGAGGGGCTCTTTCCCTCCCCTCTCCCATCTCTGGGCCTTCCCTGCAGCCCCTGACACTGGCCATCACCCTCTGCAGACAGACCCTCTCTCTGCTCTGGTTTCTCCTGCCTCTGCTCTCCCCCTGATCAAGGCTGCTCAGCCTCCTTTTCTGGGGCACTGTCCACACCACGAAGCTCCTAACATCACCACCGGTGCAGGCCCCTCATCGCTTCTCATCAGCAGTCGCCCGCTGCTTGTCTTCTCCATCCCAAGTCCTCCTTAAGCCAGTCCTTTTCCCACTCAGCTGTCAGTGATCTTCCAAAACCTAAAGCACAGGTCTAGGGGCAGCCAAGTGCACAGAGCACCAGGCCTGGAGTCAGGAAGACTCATCTCCATGAGTTCAAATCTAGCCTCAGACACTTACAAGCTGTGTGACTCTGGGCAAGTCATTTCACCCTGCCTGCCTCAGTTTCCTCATCTGTCAAATGAACCAGAGAAGGAAATGGCAAAGCACTGCAGTATCTCTGCCAAGAAAACCCCAAAGTGGGTCAGGAAAAGTTGGATGTGGTTGGAATGGCTGAACAACCCAAAAGCATAGGTCTGGCCATGCAACACCTCACTCCCCACCCCCTTTCTTCAGTAAACTCTAGGGGCTCCCTAGATCTTCAGGATCAAATATAAAAATACAACATTCTCTGTTTGGCCTTCAAAGCCCTTCCTAATCTTGCCCCTGCCACCTTTCCAGGCTTCTTACACTTTACTGGCCTCCAGGTACTGGTCCAGTGGAGCTTAGCACAGTGGCTGGTGCAGACAAAGTGATTTGTGACTGTTGTTGACTAGACCGGACTCCCTCCTTACTGCTGCCTCAGGCTCCTCCCTGAGGAAGATTATTGGGGGGCCCTCTGCTGCAGCATCCCCCCAAACTTCCTCTCGAGGTCTATCTTGTATGCTTCAGAGCACAATGCCTGGTATGTAGTAGGTGCTAAATAAATGCTTATTGACTTGAATTGGACTGAATGGCATGGAGGGGACCCAGGCAGTGGCACACGAGGCCAGTGTCCAATGCCTAGGCTTCAGCCTGCCTCCTTTTCCAGTTCCCCCCAACCCATCTCAGGGCACAAAAGCCATGCTCGCAAAGGATACGTGAGCCGCAGATAAGTGGTCAGCCGGACCAGGAACAAGCTGGCCCCCTGGGAAAACTCCTGCTCCAGCTCTGGGGCTGTCTTGCCATGGTTGAATCTGATGAACTTGTCCAGGATGTGGCTTCTGGCACATTTCTTGGCATTGTCCCATTCTTGGAGGAAGCTTAGCAGCCGGCTGATGGCCGCCTGCTCCTTGATGGAGGTCATGAGTCTGGAGTCCGCAGCGAACCTGTGGCCAGAGGGAAGCGAGCCCATGAGGCAGCTGAACAGAGTCCACCTGGGCACCGCGGGGCCCATCGCTGCGGCAGCCAGCATCCCAACTTCCAGAGGCTGCCCCACTTATGCCCTGGGCTCAGGGACCCTCAGGGACTCTGTTGAGGATGGTCAGCCCTGCTGGGCGGGAGCCCTTCCGAGGGAGGGGTACGCACACAGGCTGGGGGGGAGAAGGGCAGCCAAGCGCTGTGCCTGGAAGGTGTGCAGCCCTACACAGTTTCCTGGGTTTCCCCATACCCTCTTTTTTCTTTTTTGTCTTCCCTCTGAAGAAGTTCAGCTAGGAGCAGGGCTGGGGGGAAAGTTTCTGTTTCCTCCTTGGCTTAATGGGCTGTGGCTTGTAGGAGGCTGTGTCCTTGGCAGAGTGTTTTCAGTGTATCCTTTGGGGGAGGGAAGATCTAAAATAAACCTGTTTTCCAAAAATAGTTGTGATGGAAAGTGTTATTACCCATAACCAATGTTAGTGGTGATGGGTGTGAGGCGGGTGCTCCTCTTGTGTCTAATAGACGCCTGAAAGTCATATTTCACATTACCGCGGGCCCGGCGGTGATTTACAGAATATTTGGGCAGGATTCCTTGCTGGCCCGGCTGGTGTGGAAGGAACAGCTTGTGTGCGTGGGAGGGGGACGCGCATCACGCTGAGGCCGCCCGCCTTGAATTTACAGCCCCATAAAGTGCCTCTGCACCCTCACCGGAGAGCTAGTTAAAGGGACTTTACCGTCTGAAACACCCTAAAATTGATTCTAAATGAACATTTCCTCACGCGGGTTTGAGATATTGATGGGGCCCTGCTCTCAGCATTTTATTCGAGAGCAATGATCTGCCCTGTGTGGGAGGCTCTCCTGGTCACCTGTCCTTTCCAGGCACAACTCTGGTGTCCTCCTCTGGCCCAGGGGACACTCGGGAGCTTGAAAGCAGCGGACAACGGGCCCCCTCGAACACAAGCAAGAAAGCCCCCCCACCCCATACCCGAGGGACTGAAGCCCAGCCTGGAGGGGGAAGCCCCGAGGCCCCTCAAAAAGTAGCTTTTAGGCAGGTGTGGAGGCCTCCAACAGGTGAGAGCAGGTAGGAAGATATTCTTAGCATGTCCCTCTCCCCAAGGCTGGAGAAGTGCCCCCTGCCCCCGTCTTCGGCAAAGAGACTGACTGAAGAGGAGAGACAGAACCTCAGACTTGGCAGACTCGGGGGGCGGGGGGGCACGTGTGCCAGCTGGGCCAAAGCACCCAGCCCGGGGCTTGTCCAGCCTGGGCCCACCCCCACCCAGGCTGCTGACCTGCGCTGGGCATGGACAGCTCTCATGCACTTACTGTCTGTGCAATGCCAAGCAAGTGACCAAGGCCTCTCAGCCTCAGCTTCCCATCTGTGAAATGGGGACAAAGCTCCCTTCAGAGAGGACTTGAAGATGCCGAACGCTTTTCCCTCCCCCCCCCCCAAGCCTGTGGAGCCAGAGCTTCAGTGCTAGCTATCAGTCCTGTGGATGACGGTCCCCTGAGGAGGGGGCGGTGGGGGGAGCTGTCCACCTGGCTGTTAGGAAGTTTCTCCTGACATCCAGCCTGAGCCTGACTGTGCAGCTCCCCTCATGGTTCCTGGTTCTGCCCCTGGGGAGCACAACAAGGCTGACCCCTCCTCCACAGGAGAGTCCTTCATGCCCTCAGACACAGCTCTCAGGTCCCCCCTTCCACGTTCCTCCAACAGATCTCCATGAGTGTCATGAACTCAAGACCCTTCTCCCTCTTGGCCATCTTCATCTGGACTCTCTCTGGCTCATTGAGGGGCTTCCTACAGCGTGTCAGGCACAAGACTCCAGGTGTGGGCTGAACCCTGACGGAGGACTTCCTAATCCTTGGCTGCCTAGTTGGAGGTGGCCCACCCCACCCTGGAACACTTCTCTTGGTCAGGAAGTCCTTCCTGACATTAGGCCTTGCCTGGCTCCTCCTCCTGTCCCTGCCCCTGGCCCCAAGAGAACTCAGCTTACTGACCTCTCCCTGTTCCCAGCTCCTCTGCCTGCCTTGATTTAACCATGGTCTTCATCATGCCCCACTTGGGGCAGGAATCAACTTCATCCAACAACTTGCTTCAAGCTCTGCTGCTGTCGAGTCACTTCAGTCACATATGACTCTCTGTGACCCCATTTGGGGCTTTCTTGGCAAAGACACTGGAGGGGTTTTGCCATTTCCTTCTCTAGTTCATTTGACTGGTGAGGAAACTGAGGCAAATAGGGTTAAGTGACTTGCCCAGGGTCACCTGGCTAGTGTCTGAGGCTGGATTTGAATTCAGGTCCTCCTCATTCCAGGGTTGGCTGCTCTATCCACTGGGCCACCTTGCTACCCCGCGGTTTTGCTACTCATACCTCATCAGTCCCCTCAGTTACTTCTGCTCCCCCCACCTCCATTGGAGGGCTAGAGGTCAAAGCAAAAACCTCTGCCCACACCTCCCTTTATAGAAGGCTAAAGACGCAGCCACCCCTTCACTTGACACTAGCTGCTCTGCCTGTTTTCCACTCCATGCCCCCCCCCCCCCAGCTTCCCCCATTAGATTGGAAGGTCCCTGAGGGCAGGCACGGTCCTCATGTTACTTGTATACCCCGTGCTTAGCACAGTGCCTGGCATGTGGCAGTCTCTTAATACATGTGTGTCGGGTCTGGCCCTCCTATCCCTCTGAGACATCTGGGCCCAGTGTATCCACCTGGTCTTCATGATCTGGACTAGCTGCTGACTCACCAACCACCAGAGTCCAAGAGAAGATGCTCTGGCTTCTAAAGCCCCTTGGCACCGGTTGTGCCCACTGGCCTTCTCCCTCCTCCCCACACAGTGGCCAGCCTCCTTGCTGTTCTTCACAAAAGATATACCATTTCCCTACTGGCCAGTCTCACCATCCGTCCTGTGCCTGGACTGCCCTCCCTCCCCACCTCCGGGTGCTGCCCAGGCTCCCAGGCTCAGCGAGGCTCTCTCCTTCTGGGGCATCTAGGTGTCGCCACAGTGCATACAGCGCTGGGCTTGGAATCAGACTCATCTTCTTGAGTTCAAATCCAGCCTCATACACTTCCTAGCTGTGTGACCTTGGACAAGTCACTTCACCCTGCAGGAAACCCTTTGTTTCCTCATCTGTAAAATGGCCCGGAGAAGGAAATGGCCAACCCCTCCTGTATCTCTGCCAAGAAAACCCCAGTGGGGTCATGAAGAGTTGGGCAGGACTCAAACAGAATCTCCTTTTCTACAGGAAACACCCTTTCCCAGTCAGTCCTCAATGCTGGTGCCCTCCCTTCTATGCATTACTCCAGTCAGTGCTGCTTCTAGCTTGTTGGTCCATAATGTGTGTGTGTGTGTGTGTGTGTGTGTGTGTGTGTGGTGGGGGAGGACGTTCTCCTCATTAGAATGGGCTCCCTGAGGGGCCGTTTTTGGCCTATCTTTGTAACTCCAGGCTTTAGAGCAGGGCTTGGCACATAGTAGGTGCTTTAATAGAAGCTAGGTGACTGAGTGGGAGGGTGAAGTCTGAGAACTCTGAATTTCCCGGGAGAGCCAGGAGAAAGGAGGTGTCAGGAATGGAAATGGGCCTTTGCGGGGGAGGTGAGGCTGCTGCCTAGGGTTCTGAATCACACCAAGTTTAACGTTTGAACTCTAGAGAGCTCGGTGACCAGGCAGTCAGGGAGACAGATGAGCTGACTCACACCACTGGGACAGGACAGCACAGACAACCTGACCTCTGGCCCACCCTCAGTCCTTGGTGGGGCAAGGACCGGCCAGGAAGCCTCTCCTCCCCTGGGGTCCTGGGGCTGGAGGAAGGTCAAACTCCTGACTGAGGGTCTCAAGTTGACCTTTGGACATTAGGAGCCACATAGACTGGTGGAGTGTTTAGAAGTTTCCCTGGCACCTGTCTCCTTGCTCAATCCTATGGCAGAGATATAACAATGTTATCAGCCCCATTTCACAGATGAGGCAAGGAAGATCCCTTCATTGAGGGGAAGGGGCTTGTGGGAAGCTGCCATAAGTCAGAGCCAGGAATTCAAGCCAGGTGCCCAAGCTCCAAATCTGGACCTTTATCTGCTCCTGCTGCACCACTCCTCCCTACCCCCATCCCTCACTACACTAGCAGCAAGTGGCCTTCCAGCTCAGGAAGAGGCAGTGGGGGTGGGGATGGACAGCCAAGGAGGAGAGCTGGGGCAACATTGAGAGAAAGAGGCATTGCCTGGCCCACCAGTCTTGTCCTGCTCTGGCCTGACCAGCAGCTGCTAGTTCAGTTCAATAAGGGAAGTGAGAAGTGACCACAGGAGGTGGCCAAGGACCTCAAGATTACACCCATGATGGTCATCCATAGGTCCTGAGGACTTTGAGCCTAGAGAGGATATAACTTAAGGGGCCCAGCAGCTTGTGGCACAGTGGGACTGGAGTTAGGAAGACCTGAGTTCAAATCCAACCTCTTGACATTTACTACCTGTGTGCCCCTAGGCAAATCACATAACCTCTGTTGGCCTCAGTTACCTCATCTGTAAAATGAAGATAATAATAGCATCAATCTCCAAGGTTACTGGGAAGATGAAATGTGAAGGGATTTGCAGGCTTGAAAGCATACAAATCTTATCTGTTAGGATTTTCAGTCTCCTTTGCAGGAGTATCACCTATGGCCCAGCTTCTATGCCCACTAGGCCCTCTGCACTCTCTCTCTGGGTGATCTCATTAGCTCTCATGGATTCAACTGTTATCTCTGTGCAGATGAGTCACAACTACAAGGCCAACATCCTAACATGGAACTCTTGAGCTCCACGGTGTCCTGTTTCCATTCTTGTTTGGCATTTCCACTTGGATAGCCTACGGATATCGCAAACTCAACATGTGCACAATTATCTTTCTCCCAAACCTTGTCTCTATTCCAAACTTCTCTGTCTCTATCCAAGAAAAACTTTTAAGATTCAATCAAAGTGTGGGGTGGCTAGGTGGTGCAGTGAGTAAAGGGCTGGCCCTGGAGTCAGGAGGACCCGAGTTTGGTTCCGGCCTCAGACACTTAACACCGACAAAAAAAAATACTAGCCGTGTAACCTTGGGCAAGTTACCCAATTGCCCTCCAAAAAGAAAAAAAAAACGATTCAATCAAAGTGGATTTATTATTTGGCTGTTTCATTAAATGACTTTCCTATGATCTAAATATGTTCTGGTCAACTAGTATAAGTAAAAATATTAATAGGGGCTCATGAGCTATTTTTTTTTGAGTGAACTTGTTGGGAGTTAGTTAATAATTATAAAAAAGTCAGTCAGTTAATAAATACTTTTTTTTTGTTTTTTCTGGAGGGGCAAAGGCAGGGCAATTGGCATTAAGTGACTTGCCCAAGGTCACACAGCTAGTAAGTGTTAAGTGGCTGAGGCTGGATTTGAACTCAGGTCCTCCTGACTCCAGGGCCAGTGCTCTATTTACTACACCACCTAGCTGACCCTAATAAATACTTATTAAGCTCCTACAATGTGTTAAGCACAGGGGATACAAAAGGAGGCAAATGCACATACAAATGCACCTTTCCTTTCCATTTCCACAGCCTCCACCTGGCCTAGAGCTGTGTGACCAAAGGCTTCTCATGTTTTCCAGTGTCACAGGATTATAGTTTTAGAGCTGGCTATGGAGTCTACATTTTAGATGCTGAGGCCTCTTTGAGTCACAATTTTGCTGATGCGGTTTCATTAGTAGCTATTTATTAGGAGTGGTAATGCATTTTTCCAAGTTCCACATGACTTAGTACTGGAACAGGAACAGGGAAGGCAATAACCCTACTGTTCTCAGCCTTGCTGGGAGGCATAGCAGCTTTTCTCCTCTATTTCCTTTTTCTAGGTCCTACACAGGTTAACAAACCATTCTTTCAATTTAGGCTCCAGCTGCAGGAAACTCTCTGTGCTATTTTGCAGGGATGGTGGACCACTCTTCTAGATTTCTTTTGACTCATGTTTATATTTCAAAGTTTCTACTCAGCTCTGATCTTTTTACCAGAAATGCTTGAACATCCTTTATTTCATTAAAGGTCTACTTTTACCTCCAGGAGGATGATACTCATCTTTGCAGGGTAAGTCGTTCTTGGTTATAAGCCTATATATCTACATCTACATATATGCGTGTATCTATATATCTATCTTTTGCCTTTGGAAGACCTCCTCTCATTCAAAAAGTAGCAGCTGCCAGGTCTTGTGTGATTCTGACTGTGGTTCCTTGATATTTGAACTGCTTCTTTGTGGATGTTCACAGTATTTTTCTCCTTCACATGGGAGCTTTGGATTTTGACTATAACATTCTGGGGACGTTTCCTTTTGGAAGGGGGATTGATGGGTTCTATCTTTACTGCTTGGTTCTAACAGATCTAGGCTGTTTACATTTATAATTTCTTAAACTATAATGTCCAGGTTTTTTAAATCATGATTTTCAAGGAGTCCAATGATTTTAAAATTCTCTCTCTTTGGTCTGTTTACTAGGTCAGTTGCTTTTTGATAACACATTTGTAAGGTGGATTTTAGTGTGTGTAAAGTGGATTTTTGTTATTATATCTTAAGAGTTCAGTTTCCCAGGATCTATAGCCATAACAATTTCTTGTTCCCAGGTATTAGATATGAGTTCTCACAATTATGCTTCAAAACATCTCCACCAGCTTGCACAGCATTATATAATGATAAAAAATATAAACATTTGTGCTTAAATTGTAAACATCCACTGTGACTGCACAGTGAGATACAGGGACGAGGTTTTGTAAACTTGTGAGGCTGTTGCTAGCTTTGTCTGTTGACCCTATAAATCAGGTGGGCACTGGTCGAGGTGTGGAGAACCCTTAGGGTTGAATGCACAAGCTGGAATGCTGTGTGTGCCTTGATTGGCCCCCATCAAGGCTTGGGTGGGAATCTGTGTTTGCCTCAATTGGCCCCCAGTGAGGCTTGAGGGGATTTAGGGGACTGCACAAGCTGTGCCTGCTGCACTTGACCCCATGAGAGGTAGGGGTAGTTGCCCCCACTTGTCTCCAGCCCTTGGGAGAAGGGGGATTAAGAAATGCTGTAGGAGTTGGTGCTCCCACTATCAGCAAACCTCTTTTGAGAGGACTAGACTAGAATAAAGTAAGATTATTAACCCTTTCGAAACTGTCTTAGTGTCTTTCCTGTCTGACCAGATCAAGGGCGAACATGTGCTAGCAGCCCTCCTGCGTGCTGTGTTTATCTGTCTTACATCTTAATATTTTATTCATTTTTTTATCATTTGGTTTTGTTTTAATATTTCTAGCTGTCTCATCGAGTCCTTGGTTTCTATTTGGTCTTCTAGGTTTCAGGGATTCCTTCTTATTTTTTCAGTCTTCTTATAGCTTACTGCCTCTCACATACTCTGCTATCTGGGGACTTCTGTCTCCTTATACAAGACAATGCATCTCCTAACTGTATGCCTTTGCATTGGAAATCCCTCATAATCTTTGACTCTTAACTTCTCTGGTTTCCTTCAAGACTTAGTTCAAATCTTATCTTCTTCAGGAGGCCTTTCTTGGTCCCTCCCACTGTTGGTGCCTTCCCTCAGAGACTACCTCCCATTGACACTATCTATTGTCTCCCCCACTAGAATGTGAGTTCCTTGAGGTCAGGGATTGCTTTTGCCTTTTTTTAGAGCAATTAGGTGATGTAGTTCATATAGTGATGGAAGTAGCATCAAAGACAGAGCTCAGATCAGGCCTTTGACAATCACTAGTTGTGTGACTCTTGGGAAGTCTATTAACCTCTGTCTGACTCAATTTCCTTATCTGGAAAATGGGGCTAATGATAGGACCTACTTCCCAGGGTTAATATGAGGTTAAAATGACCTGACGTGCTTTGCAAACTTTAACTAACTGTTATTATCATTTATGATAAATTACTTCACACCTGCAGCACTTAGTACATAGTAAATGCTTGTTGACTCTGATGTGAATCCAGCCCTCTTTCCAAAGCACCAAATAACCTCTTTACAAAGTTGCCCAAAACAATTTTCCTGAGACATAGGCCTGACCAAATCATAGCTCTATTAAAAAAAATATTCAGTGGTTCCCCATTACCCTCTAACGAAAATACAAAGTACCCAGCCTAATTTAATACCCTCACCTGCCACTGCTCCTTCTTCATGTGCTCTGAGATCCTCTCGAGAGCCTGGCCCACTTGCTGGTCCCAGGTCTCCACCTGCCATGTCTCAGGGCTGGAACGGACCTTTCCACATCAGCCTCCACCTCTCTCCTTGCCATGGAGAGGCAGTGGGCACCCCCTTCTTGGAGGCCGTCCAACAGAGAGCACTTGTTGAACATGTTCTAGCTGAGATTGTGTTCAGATGGGCTAGGTGTTGGACTAGATGTCTCTGAGGTCCTGGGAGTCTGTGAAATCTTCTTCTTTCTAGGGCCCATCCCAAGGGTTCCTCCAGCTGGTCCTTCAGTCAATCAAGGCCCTTCTGCTGGACTTCTTAGCCCATAGTCATGGTACAGCTCCCACTAGAGTATGTTTCCTGAGGGAGGCACGCACCCCCATTGCTAGCCGATGTCCCCAGTCCTGGCGCTGGGCCTTCCACAAAGTACCCACTTGTGACGCTGCCTCTCACCCCCTCCACTGCGGCGTCTCTACTCATCTTCCGCCCAGCTGGGCTCCCACTTTTCAAAGAGCCAATGGTTCTTACAGAGCCATGGTTAGCATTTTATAAGGTGAGGTGGACTCTAACAATCCTTTGTCCATTTCTGTAGCCTGGCTTTGGGTTCCTTGTACTTGTGTGATAAGAAATCCAGAGGCTCTTGTCCAGATGGGTTTGTTGGAAAGTCCAAGTTCCATGTCATGCATGGGGGAGAGGGGGCAGCATAATCCACATCGTGGAAGGCTGGTGCAAGGCCTGGAAGGTGTTTTATGACTGAGGGGAGGCAATAACCCTGCTGTCGGCAGCACTGTTATCACTGGCGCCAAGGACAGAATCAGCACCATGCATGGTCAGTGACATTGCGACTGGAGCTAACAGCTCCTCTGTAAACACAAATGCTCTTTCGTCACAGCCAAATGGCATTCAATAAGGCGAGAGCATTTTTTTTTTGAAATGTCAAAGAAATTATTTCCAATTTGGTGCTCACAACCAGAGACCCTAATGATCAGAGGAAATGAGAAACAAACAAATTAGCGGTAATGGGAAATGGCTTCTGGAAAGCAGGATTTAATTTATAGACAACTGATCACAACATGGAGTGTGCAGTAAAACCTGCTTCAATGGCTCCGCTGGAAGAACACGGAGGGAAGGAAACCAGAGCAAAGGCCTCATTGGGAGTGGCTGCCATCAGTTCTTTGGAAAGAAGCTGGATGGAACAAATCAAGCACATGAAATGGAAATCTGCCCAAACGGGTGCATTTTTCGCCTTCTAACCTTAGCAGACTCCCTTGGGGAAAGGGCTCCATTTTGTTTCTGTGGTCCCAAGCTCACAGATCCAGAAGATGAGGTCTCAGGAGGAGAAGGGATTGGCCCAATGTCCAGCAGGTGCTAAGTCCCTTCTCTAAATATTTTTGTGAGACTGCTCTCATGCTGCGCCTTCTCAGTATTCTTTGCTGGGTCATTCTCTCCACACCCCCTAGCTACAGGCAGCCTCCCCCTCCCCAGAGGTCTGTCCTGGCCTCCTTCTCTCCTCCCTCCCTGGGTGATCTCACCAGCTGCCATGACTTCAATGTAGTGACTCCCAGATTTATCACTCCAGTCCTGGCTTTTCCTCTCAGCTTATGTCCCACTTCACCAACTGCCTATTGGATAGTTCCAACAGGAAGTTCTGTAGATCTCTCAAACTCAATATGTCTAAAAGTAAAACTCAAATCCTTCCCTTTTCTTAATTTTCCTATTTCTGTCCAGATCAACACTATCCTTCCAGTCAACCAGTTTGGCAACCTTATGTCTGTAATGTAATGCCAAACAAAGGCAACTTCCCAAGGTTCAGAATACCAGCATCGGTGCTCTCCATTTTATTCAGTAACAAAGTAAGAACAGAGAAGGTCAAAACATGACATCATTCAAAATACAGCATTTACTAAGTGTGATTCAATAATCTCCAAGGACTACCCCACCCCAGGACCTTCCAATCATTCAATCAATTACAAAGTCCCTGTTTTAAATACTACTCCACCCCTAGGCTGTACCTTCATTTAGTCCACCACAAAGCCCCTCTTCTCAAATGAAGATTAGTTTCCAAACATAAGTAAAGTACCTTCATTTGTCAATCACAGAGCACAAAAAGGTCAAAAGTTCCCCACCCCTGGATCACAATTGAATCTACCCCAGAGTTACATCAAGTTTAAGCACAGCACTTAATACCCAAATGGAGGTCTTCATCTTGACAGGAGGCAAGTTCTCAGCAATCTTAGTTCCTGGGGAGACAAGGCTTAGCAAGGCCACAAGATACATTGCCAGTCCCTTCATTAATTCATCCTCTGTCTGTAGAACAGTCCTAGAACCCCTGAAAACATTAACAAAACCCTCTCCCAGGATTTCTGTAAACATACAACAAGAAAATCCTTCTTCAGGGCTTCTGAACCAACAGAAAGGTTCCCAGACCCCTGCAACAACAGCACTGTCCTTCACCAGTGGACAGTATT
>NW_027185852.1:30338627-30339347 GCF_028583685.1 Petaurus breviceps papuanus
TCCTTCACCAGTGGACAGTATTCACTCTCTGTCTGCAGGACAGTCTCAGGAGCTCTTAGCCAACAGCCAGGTTCCAGGACTTCTTCAACAAAAGGACTGTCTTTCACCAGTGGACAAATCTGGCAAAACAACATCAAAACAGACAAAGTACCAGCAAAACAGCCATGTCTCCTCAGTCCTTGGCAGCTCTGGGGGCAGGTCTCAAAAGTCCAGGGCAATTCAAAGTGGCCCCCAGCAATCCTCTCAGTCTCTTTCTGCCTCCACCAGGTGCTGCTTCCAAAAAAGTTCTTCTGCCTCTCTCTTGTCTCTCCAAGTCTACGTCACCAGCTCCTCCCAGTTCAGGACTTTCTTTTCACATCAACAAGTCCATCCCCCAGGTGGGATTAACAAGCTCTGGGTTTTAACACAATCAATTTGAAAACCAAGCCAATACAGGGGGATCCTTATATTCCATTACTATCACAATGTCCCACTCATCCCATGCATCCAATCCAGATCTCTAGAAGGAGTCCTCTCCATTCACACAGCCATCACCCTGGTTCAGTATCTCATCATGACCTTTTAATCGATCTCCCTGCTTTCAGTCTCTCCCCTCTCCACTGCATCCAGTCTCACTGACCCTTCAGATTCTATGATAATAGCAAGATGGGTGGGAATCATTGCCTTTACATTTCATCCATCCATCCATCCATCCATCCATCCATCCATCCATCCATCCAT
>NW_027185852.1:30339357-30402886 GCF_028583685.1 Petaurus breviceps papuanus
CCATCCATCCATCCATCCATCCATCCATCCATCCATCCATCCATCCAAATGTGAGCTTCTTGAGAAGAGGGAGAGGAGGCAATATATGCTGGGAAAGCCAAACTACTATCTCAACCAACCACTGAAATCTTGACAGAGATAGCAAGGCTCCTGAATCCAAAATCCTTGGGAATAGCAGTGCCCCCCAGATCATTAACCCTGCTTCTAGCCTGAGCAATCATTGTGGAGAAGGGACCTACCTTACTTGTCACCATCTGCGTCAACTGCTGACCACTTTCCATGTGTGGGCAGCTAAACCCAAGAGTCCTAGGAGAGGCACAGCACTTTTCTGTTCTTCCCAACCCCCAACCCAGACCACTGTCCCTGTAGTTGACCTAGCCCTCACAGGGAGCATCCTAGCAAGCAAGCCTGGTGAAGTTGTAGGCTGGCCAATGCTGCTGTGGGTGCTGTATCCACAGCCACAGACTCCAAAGAAAGGTCCCGCCACAGTCCTTGGCATTGTCAAGTGGTTCAACACCAGAAGCAGACAGGGTTTTATCGGTGCAAATGACGCTGCAAAAGAGGCATGACCATCTACTTTGCTGTTGCTGCACCCCAAGGACCGTAGGACCTTTCCCTCTGACTTGTGTAAATCTGAAACCTTCCCTGTCTCCCCATTAGAATGAAGTTCCTTGAGAGCAGGCCCTGTCTCGCTTCTCTCTTCATATCTTAGTGCTTGGTACAGTAAGCACTTATTCAGTATTTTTTCATCCGTTCACTTCTTGTATCTTCATCCCTTCACAGAGTGCTTACACACTGTAAGACCTTAATAAATTCTTGACTTTTTCCTTCATTGATTTCTTTGCATCTCTATCACTCAACACAGCACCTGGCACAGTCAGTCCTTAATAATGCTTGCTAATTAGCTAATTCAACTGTAAGCTGTCTCTTCAGAGGTCTAGTGATCCACAATCCCATAAGACTTTGGGACCTGAGCCTCTGTTTCATCTCAGGAAACATAAGCATGGGGATGTTTCAGAGGCGGGTGGTTTCAGAAAGACTGTTGGAAAAAAAAATGGAAGTGATGGAATGGAGGAGGTGTTGGCTGCTTCTGCTGGGGCTTGGGAGCATTCTGAGCTGCAGGGCTTCATGTCCCAGGTATTAATGGTTCACCTCTACCTCTGAGATGCAGACTTGGTCATGAAAGCTTTGTTCCTAGAATGGCAGCAGCCCAATCTTGGTCCCTCACCCATGAGGTGGAGTCTGATGACAGAGGCATCACAAAGTGGCACTCTTCCTGTCATCCTTGGGACAATTCGTCATCCCAATGTGTACAGCTTCCCTCGACTGACCAGGGAAAAGCTGGGCAAAGGTTGGACTTATGGCTTTCTTTCTATGGGGAGGTTGTGAGAAGACAACATGATTTTTCTTAGGCCACAGGTACTGAGGGTGTTTACTGTTGATGTATGTTTTTGATATTGTGACACTTTTATATAAACTGTTTTTGTGTTTATTATGATGAGTGGTCATGTCCTGATTGATCTAAAAAGGGGGAGCTTCAGTGGGTGGGGGCCCTGAGCATTACTGTGAATATTTGTTTACTCTATTACAACAGAAAAGAACTGTTGTTGCAACAAACATTTATTAAGGGCCCACCTTGTGCCAGTCCTGCCTTGGGCACTGGGGGAAGATGGAAGTTCCTTGAGGGACCACCCCTACTCCCCAAACCTGGCATCCTTCCCTAGAACCTTCACTTAACCCTAATCCCTAACACATCATTGCAGCTCTTTTGGTCTCCCCTTGCCACACAACTGCAGGGATTCTTATGAAATCAGAACAGGACTTGTTCTTCCCTCCTCCTCCTGAATCTGACCTTGAGGTCAAAGAGAAGGAGGCTTATCTCTGCTCCACGTGACATAGCCCTTCAGATACTTGAATCTGAAGCTTCTCCAGGGCCTTCAAGTGATGCCCATACGACACAGGGCCCCAAACCCTTCGTTATCACGGCTGCCCTCTGGATACTCACCAGTTTAACATGACCTTTCTAAGCTTTGCAGCCCAGAACTGAACAAAGTGCTGCAGATGAGGCCTGATGAGGGCAGAATACATCGGGGCCCTCCCCCATCTTCTCCACAAATCTGAGATACTTTATCAAAAGCTTTGCTCAAATAAAGGTAAATGATGTCCACAACATTCCTCTCTTTTACCCAACTACAAATCCAATGGTCTCTCCACACGCCATATATTATATTGGGAAGGTCAGCAGGATGTGCTCCTGATGCTGTCATGATGCTTGGAGGCCAGAGAACAGTGCTCCTTGGAAGAAATCCTTTGGACTATATTTTCTTTTTTTTTTTTTGCATAAAGATCCTCTAATTTATTTTCCTTTTTTTATTCCTTAAGCACACTCATTTCACTTATAAAACATTTTTCATAATTCTTGTTTTATTTCTTCCAGGAATTCTAGTTGAGTTTGTGCCCAAGCTGTCTTTTTCTCTGAGTCTTTGTAAATTTTTTGGAGTCCTCTTCTGGGTTTCTATCTTCAGTGTTCTAATGTGGCCTCCTCCAATGGTGTATGCCTTCCTAGATCCAGTCTGTCCACAGGCAAAAACTGTAGCATTATATCCCTCAACCAATGATGCAACTAGAGGTTTAATACAGGTACGATAAACCTCATCTTGGTTTGAATTTTTGCCAAACACAAAATCAAAAGTGGAGATGTGATCTTTCCCAATGATAATCTGCTGGGTATTTGGAATTAGTCTCACACATACTTGGTGATTATGAAAAAATTCTTTGCAAAGCAGAGGTCTCACTCTTACTGCAACTCTCACTGGTATTTCTTCCACGGTTTTCTAAGTTTTAATACCTAGTGTGTGCAAACATCTTTCTTATTTGTGTTTTCATAGCTTGAATTTGGGCTCGGGAGAAAGCCACCCTGCAGCTGAGGGGAGCAGCCTAGCTCAGGCTTCCCAGCCTCTGCCTCCTGGACTATATCTCCCAGAAGACTGTATGTCTCTCTCTGGATAATGGTGTCTTTGGGGAAGGAGTCTGGCCAGGGATCTCCTGGAAAGTAAAGATTTAGAAAAAGCTAGAGATGCCAGTGGCCAGAAGCGATGGGGATGGCTACAGGTGGAGAGAGGAGGCTAAAGAGGAGGGCCTGGACTGTGAATATGGCGAGATCCAGCCTCCCAGCAGAATGTGGAGGCCTCTGGGACTGTGCCAAGAGGCTTCACTACCTCCCATGTCAGCTGCCCGTGCCAAGTGCTGGGGATGTAAATAGAAGAGATGGCCCCTGCCCTCCAGGAGCTCCCAGTCTAGTGAGGGAGACTACCCTGAGGGAAGGCTTCAGCTGCACATCAAATGGAGAGGTCCCCTGGTCCTTGGGGTGCAGTGGCCAGAGGCCTCTCCTCCGTGTTGTTTCCACTGATAGAATGATATTAAGCCACTTGACAGGGCCAAGGACTTTTCTTTCTGATCCCCAGGCTGCAGGGCTTCAGTCCCTGAAGGAGCACTTGTCAGGCTGCCCCTCCACTGTGGGCCCTGGGATGGCCGCACAGTCACTCTCCGGACTCTTGGCTTCAGCATCCTGGGCTTTCTTTATCAGGGCCAAGGGGATATGGGGCTCCAGGTGGCATTGGTCCTTGGCACTGCCTCCTATCCCTCCCCCAGGCTCCCTGCTGCCTCACTAGGAGGTAGAATTTGCTGAGTTTGGAGTCAAGAATTACATCCCAGGATGGCTAGGTAGCGCAGTGAATAGAGCACCGACCCTGGAGTTAGGAGGACCTGAGTTCAAATCCAGCCTCAGACATTTAACACGTACTAGCCATGTGACCTTGGGTGTCACTTAACCCCAATTGCCCTGCCCTCCCCCCTCCAAAAAAGCAAAAAAAAAAAAAAAGAATTAAATCCCTCTTTGTTTTTTGGGGGAGAGAAGGGGGTGGCAGAGATTGATGGAGATTAAAAGTAGGTTAGTCTATAATCCCCCTGAAACCTGCAAATGGTTATGGGGGAGCAGAGAATAAGTAAGTGAAAGATGATAAAAAAGCATTTATTAAGGGTTACTATGTTTCAGTCAGTGTGCTAAGCAGTGGGGATACAAAAGGCATGAGCATCCTTGCCCTCAAGGAGTTTACATTCTAATAGAGGCAGTCAATACACACATATGTGTGTGTGTATATATGTATGTACATGTATAGATGGATAGATACATACAAGCATGCATAGGTAGATAGATAGATAGACAGACAGATGGATGGATCGATAGATAGCAGTGTAGCCAGACTGGGGTGTTTTGCTTTGGGATGTCTCAAGGAGGTGAGTGGAATCCTAGGACATCAGCGGATGCATCCTTTCTAGGAATGGTAGTGCTGACTTGGTTACATACACATAGCAAGAAGGGGAAGAAGGATGGTAAATGTGGCAGAGAAGGATCCTACTACTTGATTCCCACGTCACCTCTCCTCTGGACGTCTGAGAACAGCCTCCTCCCTGGTCTCCCTGCCTCCAGTCTAACCCATTCATCTCCTCTCAGCTACCAAACCAGTATTCCTAAAACACAGGTCTGGCCCGTGTCACTCCACTGCTCAGTAAACTCCAAGTGGTTCTCCATCACCTCAAGCCGGACCAAATGCAAACTCCTCTGTCGGCATTTAAAGCCTTTTCTGGCCCAGCTCCCAGTCACCTATCTGGGCTCATCATCCATCACTCTCTTCTGAGCCCCCCTTAGCCCAGGCAAGCTGGCTTTCTTGCTTTTCTTCACGTCAGTCAGTCAGTTAATAAACATTGATTAAGCAACTATATACCAGGCACTGGGGTAAGTGCTGGGGTAATAAAGAAAGGCCAAAGTCAGTCCCTGCCCTCAAAGAGCTTACCATCTGATGGGGGGGACAAGCAAACACATGTGCAGACAAGCTATAGTCAGGACAGATAAGAAACAGGGAGAAGGAACTAGTTTTCAGGGTCTGGGAAAGGATTCCTGTAAAAGGTGGGATTTTAGCTGGGACTTGGGAGAGGCCAGGAGGCAGAGATGGGGAGGGGAGAGCCTTTGGGGCTTAGAGCAGAGTCAGAGAAAATCCCCAGGTGAGATATGGGGTGTTCTATACAAGGAATAGCAAGGAGACCAGTAAAACTGGATCAGAGTACGCAAGTGGGGTGTTGTAAGGTGTAAGGAGTCCGGAAAGATGGGGGGGTCCTATGTGGCACTTCATCTCATGTCTCCGGGCATGGTCACTGGCCCTGCCCCCTGCCTGCACTGCTCTCCCTCCTCGTCTCTGTCTCTTGGGGAGCTTTTCCCTATCCCTATTTCCAACTTATCCCGTACAAGGCTTATTCGTATGCCGTTATTTGCATGGTGTCTCCCTGATAGACTGTGAGCTCCCCGAAGGCAGGGGTTGTCTTTTTCCCCTTTTTGTATCACCAGTGCTTGGCACAGAGCCTGGCATACTAAGTAGGCGCTTAGGCAATGCTTATTGTCTTCCTGACTTATTTACGTTGCTGCTTCTTGGTCTTTATTGAATACTCTGCAGTTGGATTTGCGGCTCCCGCAGTTTGACGAGGGGACTGAGCCCAGTCCAGCGTCTGTGCCTCAGTTTCCTGGTTTGTACAAGGGACTGGAGCCGGCGGGGACGTCCCGTGGGGTCCCGTTTGCTTCCCGCCGGCCTCCCTCCCGCCTCCACCAGCCCGGGGGCGGCAGCAGCGAGCGGGGAGAAGAGACCGAGGCCGCCCCCACAGCCCCAAAGTCCTCACAATCCCCAGAGCCCCCAGATCCGCTTACCTCACCCTCCCGAAGGTAAGCCTTCCGATGGGCACCCCACATCACCAATCTGTAGTCTCGCCGCCGGGCAGCAGCCAATGGCGACACGCTCTGGGCCTCTGGGGCGGGACACCATGACGTTAGGAGTGGTGAGTAGGCACAGTTGCCATGGCTGCGGACGCGACGGCCTAGAGCAGGGGCGGAGCGGCGCCGTTGCCATGAAGCCCGGGCAGGTCACAGTGCAGTCCTGACTTCTGATTGGGCAATTCTGCGCGAGGGGTGGGATTTCCGGATTCCTATGCGAGAGGAGGTGCGGAGACCGGAAAGGGAGGGTCCCAGCGTGCCCGGAGCCCCGACCCAGTCCCGGGTACTGGTACTCCAGCCCGGGAGGGAGGGAGGCTTCCCGGGAGGGAATCCGGGAAGGGCCCCGCCACCAGCAATGGGCTACGACGACTTGGACGTGACCATTCAGATTCCGGAGCCGATCCCACGCTGTCAGGGTATGGGGCCGGGACTGGGGGAGGGGGGGGCGCGGGGCTTCTTTCAGGGGCTTTCCCATACATCCACGAGCCTCCCTAATACAGCGTGAGTCCCTGTGCAGTTGCTCCCCGATCCGCCGCCAGAGCACCCTCCGTTCCGCCGGGATCCCCCCACACACCATGCGTCCCGTGCAGGGCCTCCCCCTTACACCCCCTGGGCTCCTTTCTTACACTCTTCGGCATGTCTCCCAGAGCACCCCCATACTATGCAGGGGCTTCCCTATACACCAGGGGTCCCATGCAGGGCCTCCCCCGTACACCCCTGGGTTCCCTGTATACCTCTGGTCAGCTGTGCTAGGTCTCCCTGCATCTCTGGCGTCCCTAGGCGCTTTGCTTAGCCCGCCCCTCCCCTCCCCCTCCCCCTCCCCCCAATCTCCCCTTCCTCTTCCTGCCCAATGGCCAGGATAATACCTGCCTGACAGGTTCCTGGTCAGCCTTGGAGTGTGGGAGCCCCACAGGGGGAGGGCTGGAACAGCGCTTCCATCCTGACACAATACCTTGAAACAGGAGAGCTCAGAAGTAAGACCAAGCTTTAACTTCATGTCTGACAAGCCTGAGATTTCTGAACACTTAAAGCTGAAAGAGGCCTTAGAGGTCATCCAGTCTTCCCCCTCACAATTTCACTTATGAGGAATCAAGTCCAGAGAGGGCCAGAGACTTGCCCAGAGTCCCACAGGGGACAGGTGGGATTCCTTCCCAGGGCCTGTGCCGTCCAGTCCAGTGGCTCTGTCTGCCACAGCAGCCTGAGGGGCAGGCAGCTTGGGACAGACCTGGTCTTAGTCTCCTGACTGCCTGACTTTGGACCAGGACTGTTGTGAGGAGGATAGCTTTGTGGCCCCTGCTGCCCTCTCGGTCAGCCCGGTTACTTTGCTGATGCTGGCTCAGTGAGTCTGAGTGCATTCTTAGAAGCTTAGTGGCTTTGGATTTTTTCCTGTGAAGGTGTCAGACCTGAGTATCACGACTCCCCCTCTCTGAGGGAGGAAGCCCAAAGCTTGCCGAGATTGAGGGATGAGGGAGGGAGACTCATCAATCACCACATCTCCCAGTGGGAAGGGACCTGAGCAGGCCTCGAGTCCCCCAGATGTCTGACTCAGGAGATGAGGGCTAGTGTTGTCTCTTCCATCCAGCCTTTCCCAGCGTGCTTTTATTTAATTATTTTGGAACCCAAGCATTTGATTTGACATTTATTCCTATTCAATCTCTTAATAAAATCAGAATGTCATCCTAATCTACTAAACTCTTTTCGGGTCTTGACTCTGTTATCCAGAATGTCAGCTGTCCCTCCCAACTTTGGGTCATCTGCAGATTGGACCAGTCGTGATCCTTCTCTGACCTCTGATTGTGTGGTTCTGGGATAGGGGTGGGATTTCCAGTTCCTAAAATGAGAGGAGTTCAGTGCAGAGTAACTGACTTTAAAATATTAAAGTCATTTTTTTTTTTTGGAGGGGGAGAGACCTGGTTTTGAATCCACTACCTCCCTTCATCCCACAGATCATTCAGTCAGCAAGCAATGGTTACATAGCTCCTATGGGGGCACCAAGATAAAAATGGAAACAATCCTGAATTCATTCTGCCTGCAGGGAGTTGGTTTTTTAAGGGGATGGCAGCTAGGACACAGATTATCCCCCAGAATCCACATGTAGCAAATAGTCAGAGGGCTGTGGCTTGGGAGGGGGGAGCAGGAAAGGCTTCAGAGAAGTATGATGTCGGTATGGAAAGTGAGGATGGAGGGCGTTCCAAGCCTAGGGAGCCTGGAGACAGGACATGGAGTGCCAAGTTCAAGAAATCAAGGCAAGGCCAGTGTGGCCTGATCCTCGAGGGTGGGAGGGTGGGAGGGTGGGGGAGTAAAGTCCAGTGAGGCTGGAAAGGGCGGGTGGAGGCAGGTGGTGAAGGGCTTTACAAGCTAAAGGGCAGGAAAGGGAGCCACTGTGTAAATTCAGGAAGAGTGGATGTTCTGGGCACAGGAAACAGGCCGACCAAAGGCTGAGCAAGTGATATCTTTGGGGTGGGGCCAGAGAGAGCACCCTGGGAGTCTCTATCCTCCAGCTCACAGCCAAATTCCAAGAAAAAGACATCTCCACTCTTACTGCTCAGGCCTTTACCATCGGCTTCTAGGCCTTGACACTTCTCTGCTGTCACCTGGGATTTCCTTGTGGCCATGGCCTGGCTCCTCCTCAAGCGACCTGTGTGGCCCTGCACACTCTTGACATCCTCTTCCTGCTAGTCTGACCACTGCTGGGAGGCAACTTCGGTCACCCTGGGTTCAGAGCCTGTCTTGGACCTCTAACTAGCTGGGTGACCAGGGCAAGCTGCTTGGACACTTGACCTTTTTCCTCTTCTCTAATAATTGCAGCAGAGGATCTCCCTTATCTGTAAAATGGGGATAATAATAGCACCTATGCCCCAGGGTTGTTATGAGGATTAAATGAAATAATAATGGCAAAGCTCTTAGCACGGTCCCTGGTACTGTCCCTGGTAGTAGGAGCTTAATAAATGCTTATTCCCTTCCTTTTCAACCCACCTGGGGCTACTGATCCCCTTACAGCCCTTCACAATCTAGATCCAACCTCTGCCTTTTCAGACATAGTCACCAGGGTGGAAAGGACTTTATGTAGAAGGTGGCACTTAAGTTTGGCCAGGAAGGAAGTTAGGGAGCCTGAGAGGCAGGAATGAGGAGGGAGGGCATTCCAGGCATGGGAGACAGATGGCCTGGGAGAAAGCTTGGAGATGGAAAATGAAGCATTTTGGTTGGGGAGCCATGGGAAGGTCAGTTTGACTGGGAGTATGTAAAGGGTGCAATATGCTGGAAAGGTTGGGTGCAAAGGTTTTATTTTTGGCCTTGGTGGTAATAGGGAACTGAGGAGTTTTGTGGACAGGGCAGAATTGCACTTTTAAGAAAATCCCTTTGGCAGCTGTGTAATGAATGGAAAGGAGTGAGAAGAGATGGGACAGAGTATTGAACCCAGAGTCTGTGGCAGTAGTCCAGGTGCGAGGCCGAATGAGGGCCCACATCAGAGAAATGGCTGGGGTGAATGGAAAGGAAGGTAGACCTTCATTGGAAAGATCTGACAACAATTACTGCATCTGTGGAGGGAGTTAGGGCAGGCCAGAGAACCCATAAGGATTGAAAAGACAGGGAAGGAGGTAACTGACCAGAGGGAAGGCTGAACTGCCCCATTCTTAATTGGCTTCTGTTTTCTCCATGAAGGAGAATGAATGACTTTTGGATTGGGAAGGACACAACACAAATGTAGAGGGTGTTGGTACCCAAGGTAAGTATGGAGATAGAGAAGCCCTGAGCTGCCCTGTGGGAGTCCCTGTTGGGGAGCCCTCAGACTTGGGGTTCTGCTGAGCCACTGTCAGTCATGTGAAGGTGGGGTGGGGAGAGGGAAGGACAGACCTCCTAGTTTTCAAAAAAAAGGAGAGAGAGCGGTTTTTGTGGCTGTAGGACAGTGAGCTTGGCTTTGATTCCTGAGAGAATTGTGGATCAACTAAAGACATGATTAGGGAGTCTCTCCAAAGGGAGCTGTGACTGCAATAGCTCGGACAGTTTCTTCAGGAACCACTGTGACAGGCTGCCCGACTACCCTGGTAGATCAGGACAGTGCCAGAGCTAATGATTTACCTGGAGTTTAGCAGAATGTTTGGTAAAGTAGCCAGGACTTGTTCTCTTGGGAAAGATGGAGAGATAGAACGCCATTGGATGGATTCCAAACTGGTTGCATTGCTGTTAATGGTTCATGTCAGCTTGGCAGAGGTCTCCCAGGGCGCTTTTACCTCCTTATCAGTGATTTGGTTAAAGGCCAAAGGGTGTGCTTATCAGATCTGCAGCTGACATAAAGCTGGGAGGGAGCGCCCACACACCTGGGGATCTTGATAGCCCAGACTGAGCCCTGGGTTATGTTTAATAAGAGGAAATATCAGAGAAGTAAGTGCACGTGTTAGGTTGGATAAGAAATAACAAGAAAAAATAAAACCCATCGGCTGCACAGGGCCAGCACAAGGGAGGCCTGGTTAGACAACAGTTGGTCTGAAAAAGAACCTGACCTCTTTTTGTGCGGGCTGGAAGCTTAGTGAGTCAGCAGGTTGGTGGGCTGCCCACAGAGCTCAGAGGAGCTTGTGTTGTATTAAGGGGTCAGGTGTCCCCATATAAGGAAGCGATGAACCCTCTGTCTGCCGCCTGGGGCAGATCTCATGTATACAGTGATGTTCAGTGCTGGGGGCACCTTCTGAAGGCTGTGGATCATCTAGAGAATGTCCAGAGGAAGAGAGGAACCAGTGTGAAGGACCTGGGGTCCATGTCCCAGGAGGATTGGGAATGCTGGTCCTGGAGAAAACACGCCTTGGCACGGGTGGGACATGGTAGACTGGCCTGTGAATATGTGAAGGCCTGTCACTCAGAATTGGGGCCAGAATCAGGGGCCATGGAGGGAAGGCAGAGAGGCCCACTTGAGCAGGATGGAGAGCCGTTTCCAAGTAGAATGGTCTGCTCTTCAAGGGGCTGGGCTCTCCACCGCTTCAAACCAAGGCTGGCTTTGTCCTATGTGTGTCAGGGGGTGGGTAGGATCTGAGGCTGCTGGCTCCTTTCTGGGATCTGGTCTTGTATGAATTTCTGGCATCTTTCCTGCTTGTCTTTTTTTTTCTCCTCTGTTGTTCCTCTCTACTGTCTTCTGTATCTACCTCGGCAGTTTTCTTCTTCTCTCCTCCTTTTCCATTTAAAGCGCCTTTGATTTGATTTGCAAGACACTTGGAAAGTGGATTCTCTGTCGCCTTTGCTAGGTGCCCCCTGCCCCTGTCCAGGGACTGTCTGCTGGTCCAGAAATAGAAATCCCATTGTTGTGCACTTTCTTTGAAACCAGCCCACTGCTGTTCCCTTTCCAGATACCTTTCTCTGTGAATCTCTTCCCTTCATTAGGGGGCAGTGGTGGAAATAGCACCTGTGCCCCACAGGGCATCCAGCTTCAGGCCAGACTGTGGGCCCCTGCTGGCAGCTGATACCAAGTAGTGGATGAGTCTTGGGATATTCACTGACCTTTCAGATCTGTTCTCAAGTTATAGCCACTTCTCTGGGCTTATGGGTGAGAGAGGAAGCCTTGGGAGTAGCTGGAATGGCCAGGGGCAGATTGCGCACCAAGTAGCTAATGGATTGAGAAGAGATTGGGTGGGTTTGGCAGAGCTGGCAAGGGTGGGGCTGTGGAGATCATCCAGACCCTCCCCCTGTTTCATAGATGGGGACCCTGAGGCTTAGAGAGGCCAGAATACTGGCTGCTTAAGGGCAGGGGCTGCCACTTTGGCCTTTGTGTCCCCAGTCCATAGACCAGGGCCTTATTCATGGTGGGTGCTTAATAAATGCTTGCTGGTGAATGACCCAACAGGTAGGAGGAAATTTAGCTGGGACTTTGCTCCCAAACCAGCAGGGTGGTTGCTGTAGAACCATCCCACGGGCTGAGGAATGGAAGACAGTCCTTGAATTGGGATTTGGGAGGTCATGGGTGACCTTTGAGAGAGTGACAGGGATGGAAGGCAGATTGCAGGAACCTGAGAGAGATCAGCCCCTGCCAGAGATCAGATGGGGATTGAGCTGAGCCTGTTTAGGGGCAGATGGAGATGATGGCTGAGGCAAGGTTGGGGCCAAGGCCACAGGCTGAGGGCAGAGGAAGGACATCTCAGCCTCTGTGCCCAGAGTGGGGGATTCTGAGGAGGCCCTGGAGGCATGGGTAGGCCTCCTGTCTGGCTCCTGCACCTAGCACAAAGGCCGAGTACTCAGATCTCAGCCACTTTTACCTGACATCATCTGCCTTGGACACTTGCTCTCGGGATGAACTGCAGAGATGACCGCCTGCAAGTCTGGGGACACGAGGGCATAGGTGGGGCAGGGGAAGGTGGGAGGCGACGGGGCTGCTCAACCCGGAGGTTGACAGAGCCTGGTGGCATATGAAGTGCCACCACCACCATCATCCCCAAGTGGCAGAGGGCAAGACGTAGACTCAAGAGAGGGAAGTAACTGGTCCAGAGGTTCACAGTTGGTAGCAGGTGTTGGAGGCAGGGTCAGGACACAGGCCTCCCTGTCTCTCTCTAGAGTACCACCCAGCTGGGCAGTAATTCCAGCACTCCATGGCTTCCAGGGAACTAAGTAGCCCATGTGGCATTGTTGATTTCAGTGTTAGGGAGGGATGTCTGGCTGGAAGGTCCAGAAGGGGCCGTGGCCTCGCCCTCCTAGAGCTTAGTTCAATAGGAGGCAGGGCCCGACTGAAGAAGCCCAAAGGCAGGGATGGATGGCAGGTGCCAGAGGTGGTGATGGGGGCTTTGAGAGTCTGGAGTGTAGATGAACCAGAGTAGCCCAAGAAGGCTTCCTGGAAGAGGCAGGAGGCAGCTGGGCCCTGAGGGGTGGCCAGGGAACAAAGGCCTTGGGACGAGTGCTGTTATGTACATAGGGCATAGCAAGGAGGCTTTGGGGGTGAGCACAAGAGTGTGTGTTGTGATCTGGTGGGTCCACGCAGGGGAAGGCTCTGCATGCCGGGCTGACAGGTTTGGACTAGATCTGACAGTGAGGCTCAGGGGAGTTTCTGTTGTCCAGGATTTCATGTCATACCCTGGAAGGATTGGAGTGACTAGCGCTGGTCTTTGTGGGGGTCCAGCCCAGTGGAAGGGCACAGGACAAAGCAGGTGGCACTGTCCATGGGCAGGGGTCAGGTTGACACCAGCTGCCTGCCCTCACTATTAATGGCTCTGCTTGGTTGTGCTGCCCTTAGCTTGATCAGGACAGACTTGGAGGGTAATCAGGAGGTACACCTCCTTCTGGAAAACCTTTATTCCAACCGTGTTTGCATCTAGGTCATTATGACCCCTGGGATGGGTGGTGTAGGTGTGGCTGAAGGGCAGGTGTGTGTGCCTGTAGGTGGGAAAGGGACTGTTTAAGTGGCTTTCTAGAGTCCAGCCCTGATCCTTCAGGATTACCTTGAATAGGTCAGTATGATTCTTTGGCGTGTGGGAGAGGAGGTGCTGTGTGGGGCAGGGAGGTGGGCTGGGGTCAGCTGTGTGACCCTGGATAAGTCATTTCCCCTCCATTCTTCACCTGTAAACCAGGTGTTCAGAGGAAGGAGGTTTGGCTCTGGAGTCAGAGGACCTGGGTTTGAGCCATCTGCATTGATCTTGGATGTTTCTTCCTCTCTGTGAGCCTCAGGCCCTTCCTCTCAGATGAGAGGGTTGGTCTTCTTGGCCTCTGAGGTCCCTTTTCATCCCACATCTGTGAGATTCTCTGACATCACTCCTGGTGCCCTTCCTGGTGGGGCTGTGGGCCCAGCTCTTTGTCACACTGGTCAGTGGAGTGTGCCAAATTGGGACTCTCCATCCCATGACATAAATGGGAGATTTGCCCAGGGCCCCAAGGCAAGCCTCAGGTCTGCCTGCCTCCAGTTGTGGTGGCCAGATGTGGTTCAGCTAGAAAGACCCAGGCCATGAGTCCTGGGTATCCCTGCTCTGGGAAGGACCAGAGGCAGGGACAGTCATAGAATCATGCACTCTTGTTGGGGTCTGCCCCTCATTTCACGGAAGAGGCAGTTGAACTGCCAAGATGAGAATGGTGAATGGCTGAGCAGGGACCAGCAGCCTGCTGTCCTGTCCTGCTCCCTGCGGCTGGGGCCATTCTTTTTCACACCAGTGCTTCTCCCAATCCCCAGGAAATGGGTGGGAGAGGTGGAGAGGTTGCTGCTTACCCCCCTGCCCACTCTCTTCAGCCTCGTCCCTCTCTCAGCCTCCCCTGGGGAACAGCTCCAGCCTCCTCACCTTGTTCCTGTTTCCCTCTCTTCTTCTGGCCCGTTTTTGGTCTCTCATGCCCTGTGTGGTGAGTGTGCTTGCTTCATGTTGGAGGCTCAGCTTCCTCATTTGTTCAGTGGGCACAGGCACAGCTGGCCACTGTAGTCCTGAGCTGTAAGGCACTTTGTGTCCTGAGGAGGGAGCCCTGCTCCTGCCCATCACCATGGTCCAGATCCCGGGGGGGTCAGAATGTGGAGCTGGGTGTCCTTGGCTTCTGCACATGGGCTGGCCAGGAGCTTCAGGAAGGAACCTTGCAAAGAAGAACCAGCCAAGAAGAATGTGTCCAGAAGCCAGGATGTTGGCAGGGGGCAGTGCCCATAGGGATGGACCTGAGGGGCAGGGGAGGCAGAGCCGCCTCCTCACTCCCAGACTTCGGGATTCCATTAATTTCTTCTAGTGCTGGCTTCCTCCGGTCCAGGGGTCAGTGACTGATCTATTGATTCTCTTCCGAACAGAGCCCTGAAGCTTGCAGGCCACCACTCCTAGCTCCCATAAATCTTAATCAGAAGCCGGAAGGTGGTGTCCTCTCTTTGTCCCTTCTGGTGCCCTGTCCTTAAGAGGGACCATCTTAACTCTGGAGAAGCTGCTTTGGCTTCTCCAGGAAGGTGGTGTGTGTGTGTGTGTTGTGTGTGTGTGTGTGTGTGTGTGTCCTCTCCATGGAAATGTGGGGTGGGGTGGGCTTTTTCCCTGATGCTGATGCACTCACAGAAGGG
Source organism: Petaurus breviceps papuanus (assembly GCF_028583685.1). Lineage (NCBI taxonomy): Eukaryota > Metazoa > Chordata > Mammalia > Diprotodontia > Petauridae > Petaurus > Petaurus breviceps. The sequence continues at coordinate 30,354,159 of NW_027185852.1, forward strand.
TTTGTAGCACAGGGTCTTGTCTTCTCTACCTCTCATTTCAGGCTGCGTGAAACACAGAGGTGACTGTCCTGCCCTTATCAGACCTTACCTGAAGGACTGTGGTCAGTTCTTGGCAACATGACTTCACAAGGACATTGAGAGACTGGCCAGAAGGCCCATAGAGAGGGGGAAGGGCCCAGAATTTATGCCATGTGAAAATTCCTTGAAGGCACTGGGGGGTTAGCCTGAAGGAGGGAATACAGAGGCCTTGAACATTCTGTTGGGTCATCCTGTGGAGGGGAGGAGTCCTTGTACCGAAGCAGGGGCAGCCACATGGGCCGCTGATCTTGCCCAGGGAATGGCAGTCCATCCTCCATTCATCCACCACAGTGATATGCCTCAAGACAAATTGAGGTTTGTTGTCAGGAAGAACATTTTAGTAATGAGAGCTGTTCCACGGTAGAATGGACTGCCTCAGAGGCGGTAAGCTTTCCTTCCTTGGAGGTCTGGGAACAGAGGCTGGACGGCCACTTGCTGATGTGGGAGGATTCCTGCCAGGTGTGGACTGGACCGGATGCCACTGAGCTCCCTTCTGCCCACCAGACCCTGATTCTGTGCATCGTTGGGAGAGAGCCAGGCCAAAGAAAGCCCAGGAGATCTGACCAGAAGACATGGGCATAGGTCGAGGCTAGTCTTTTTCTAATTGGCTGCTTCTCAGCTCCTTCCAGGCTTCAGCTTTGTTTTCAAGAATCCCCTTTTTCCTTATCAGGAGAACATTAGTAAGGGCTTGGCCTCTTTTCCAAATCCTCATATCCTCGGTGCCTTGCATATCTTAGGCAGGGCCTTCCATGCTTCTGCCATGTTTCTTCAAGGGACAGACAGGGAAGGCTTTTTATAAGAGTCAGGCACAAGGTTTTCCTAGAGGACCCTCTTTGGATTATCCGTTTAGAGATAGAAGAGATGATGGGGCAGGTAGGTGGTGCAATGAATAGAACACCGGCCCTGCAGTCAGAAGGACCTGAGTTCAAATCTGGCCTCAGACACTTAACACAAAAACTAGCCAGGTGACCTTGGCCAGGTCACTTAACCCCAATTGCCCTCCAAAAAGCAAAAAAAAAAAAGAGAGAGAGATAGAAGAAATGGAGAGGTCATCTAATCCACCCTCCTCATTTGAGAGTTGAGGGATCTGAGGCCTGACGGGGTTAAACCCATGATACCAGTTCCAGGGCCACACTTTGAGAACTGCCCCTCATGCTCCCTTTGTCCCAGACAGACCTACCGGCTCTTCCTCATAGCCTGCAGGTTGTCTCCCACTTCATCTGGAGCCTCTGAACAAATGCTTCCCTCCCCTCCCATCTGGTATGTCCTCTCTCCTCATCTCCATCTGGCTTCCCTTCAAAGCACGATCTGATGTCACCTCCACAAGGCCTTCTCCCAACAGCCCTGAAGTTAGCATCATGCTGTGACATTTCCTTGTGGGCTGTCTTTGTCTACCTAGGTCCCATAACCTTGTGGAGGAGTGTGTGCCCCTTACGGGTGAGGTCTGTTTCATTTTCCTCTCTATGTCACCAGTGACTCACACATTAGGAACTTAAAGTGTCAGGCATGTGATCAGGGCATGGGATGCCCAGAAGGCAGACTTTCACAGGAGTCTGTGGGCACAGCTGCAGGAGGATGAGAGGAGCCAGCAGGAAGGCGTCTTTCTTTGGGGTGTCAGACGCCACCTGAATGTGGATGGCGTGGTGCCTGTTTCCCATATGGCAGCTGAGCCTCCCAGGGAATGGCAGGCCTTCCTCCATTCAGCCCCCACAGTGATATTCCTAAAGTCATGCCACCTACTCAGTCAACTCCAGGGGCTCCCTGTTACCCCCAGGATTAAATACAAAATGCTTCTTTGTGACCTGGCTCCGTCTTTCCTTCCCGGTCTTCTTAAATGTTACTCTCTGACGTGATGGTGACGCTGGCCTCCTGGCTGTCTCACAAACACCCCCACCCCGCCTTGGCTTTGGCCATTTTCTCTGGCTGTCCTCCACGTCTGGAACACTCTTCTTCATCCCTTCCTCCCTCTAAATCGCAGGTAAAGTCCATCTTCTCTTGGAAGCCTTTCCTAGCTTTCCTTAATTCTAGGGCCTTCCTTCTGGTCATTGTTTATCCTTTGTACACATTTGCATGTTGTTTCCCCCATTTGACTGGGAACTCCTTGAGGGTGTTTTTTTTTTTTTTTTTGCCTGGCTTTTTGGTAGGTATTTAATAAATGTTTATTAACCCACTGTCATTATGATGGATGAGAGGGTGTGTTGATGGCTCAGTGCAGCCCCTGGGGAGGAGGTCCCAGAGTGATGCAGGCCCCAGGACCAGCCTTCCCCCTCAAGTAAAGGTGGGATGAGCAGGGGAGCCATGCTGAGGATGTGGCCAAGGAGACTGGATGAGAGGTGGGATGATGTAATGGGACTGGACTGGACTTGACTGGGAGTGCGGTGGGGGTGAGGATCTGGTGCCCCCTTCCAAGACTGACACACATGGTGTGACCTCGGGCTGTCAAAGGGGGTGGTGACGCTTGCCTTTCCTCTGCCTCTTGGCACCAAGATGTTTGCCCCAGCCTCAAATGTATGGTTCTGGGTTGGATGTGAAGGCCTCAAAGGCCCCTCTCAGCTTTAGGTCCTGGGCCATTTGTCCTGATGAAGGCACTCATGTCCTTTTGGAGGCCGGTGGGAAGAAGGGCCAGGGCCATACCCTGATTCTAATTTCTTTTCTTGAGGGGAACACTTGTTGTAGCTTGACTTGGATTATATTTCAGAAGCTAGCGCAGACCCTGAGAGAAGGGAGAGAGTGCATCAGCAGCCGGTGGTGATTCTTCTGGGCTGGGGAGGCTGCACAGACAAAAACCTGTCCAAGTACAGTACCATCTACTTCAACAGGGTGAGTGAGGGGCCTTCCCCACTCCCTGCCTACCTGGAGCCTCGGCAAGCCCTTAGGCTCCAGGCTGGCCCCTTCTCTCTCCCAGGAGCTTATGTTAGTGTGTGGAGGTCCAGGGCCCTGGGCTTGGCACCGTATGGGAAGGAAAAGACCAGACCCTGTCCTCAGAGAGCTGCTGGTTTAATGGCAGGAGATGGTCTAGGAGGCATGCCCACTAGCAGCCTGGGCTCCGAGGGGAGGGTGGGAGCAGCTCTCATGTCAGTTACGGGTGTGGGATGGAGAGTCAGTGCCAGAGACAGGGAAGTGACCAAGAGCTGGGTTGGCAGGTCTTGAGAGTCAGGCCAAAGGGTGTTGGGGAGTGGCCAAAGCTGGGAGGCTGGTGGTCTTAGTTCGTCCCCAGGGACCCTAGAGCAGAATTCAGGGGCAGAAGCTCCATGGTCCTCTGCTGAGGGTGCCTCCTGGCCTTGGCAGCCAAGCTTCTGGCTGAGGAGGCACAGTCTTCCTGTTCTCTGCCCTGCCTGGCCTGTTCCCTAGGCTGCCGCCTCTGAGATGAGTGACTGGCTGGCTTTGAATGGCACACATAGGGTTACCCCGACTCAGAGAGCTAAGAGCCTGTATTCTTGGAGCTTCCTGCCCAGAGCTGGTGTGCCTCCAGAGGGGTGAGCTCTCCAGCAGGAGCTGCTTGGTCCTCTCACAACCCTGAGATTCTTGGACTTTTGTTCTCCTTGGCCTGCTGGTTTCTTCTTTATTCCAGAGCTTTGTGAAACAGCCTTTGTTGATGATGCTGGTAATGAGGCTTTCTCTCTTCCAAGGCTGGTTGAGCCTCTGCCTCCTTGACCCTGCCCTGTGCTTTTCTCCTAAGTCTTCATCTTATTCAGATGAAGAAATTGGCCCAGAACGGGCTAGAGACTTGCTCATAGTCACACAGCTCATCAGTGATGGGGCCCAGGTAGACCTCAGCATTTCTGCCCTCCAGGCCTGGGGTCTTTCCTCTCCAGTTCCTCATTTGTCTTGGGCAGAGTGTGAACAGATCCCCTTTCTCTGAGCTCCACTGATACGAGATTGGAATTTTTTTGAAAGACATTTTTACCAGAAAACAGACAAAATGACGAGGTCTAAAGATAGAGCATGAAGCCCTTTCCCCAGTCACCCCTGCAGTCCTTTCATGTAGGCCCTGGACCTCTACTCTCAGGGACCCTGGGGAGGCCTCTAGGCTGCTTTCCGGTGCCCACCCCTCCAGGTGGCCTCCCCATCTTGCCACTGGGCCCAAGACCATTCACGGGTTTGTTGTTGGCTTCTGCCCTTTGGGGAAAAGCAGCTTCTCATCAGGTCCTAGACTGGGGGCCCCCACTCTGCCTCTCGGGCCAGAGGTGGACTGACTCCTTTCATGCCAATCTAGGACCTGTTGAATGACCTCCCTGCCCCTCGGAATTCCTGTTGGGTAGCTGAAGGGTCCCTCAAGCTTTCCCCTCACAGGGCAGGGCATCGATGACTGACGGGCACTCAGCCCAGTGAGTCCCTGGCTGGAGCTTTCTTGGTTCAGGGACCCCTGAGCAGTGGCCTCCTCAAATCCCAGGAAGCACAATTACCCACAGCTTCAGTAAAGGGCCTGGCATGCTGATAGTCTAGGTCTCCTGCCTCCTCTGGCCTTCTTCCCTCTTTCCCTTCCCCTTCTGTGTCTCATGGGGTCCTGGGAAGGGTGTGGGCCCCTCTGCTGCTTCCCTTCCCCACTGTGGCCTCTCCCTGGCCTTCATGGTGAGCCATGGCTGTCTCTGACTCATCCAGGATACTCTGCTCCTTTCAGGCTCAGCCCAGAGCTCCCTCCTACAGCAGGCCTTTCTGATTGCCCTTTCTGATTAGTACCTCCACACACGCACCCAAAGTTATCCTGTACACAGTGTGTCCCCTAATAGCGGTTGGGGCCTGGCACGTGATTGGTGCCTCATAAGTGTCCAAGGCTTGATCGGGGCTGCATCCCCAGGGTGGGACTTGCAGCTTTGCTCTGTCTAATTTGAGATGAGCCCTATCTAGCCAGAAGAGGAGATTTCCTGGGGAGAACACAGGTCCTCAGGAGCAGGCCGCATTCTCCATCTTTAAGGGTAAGGCAGGCTTTGAATTCCAGCTTCTTCTTTGGAGAGAGGAAAATCAAGGCACAGAATAGAGAAGTGGCCAATCCAGAGTCCTAAATACATCTGACTCACTGAAGGTGGCCTTGTGTAAGTGTAACAGCAAGTTAGTGACCAGGGCAAGATTGGGACCCAAGGGCCCAGGGCCCTGCCTCCTGGACATTTAGATGGAGGTGAAGGGAGCAGCTTTGTCATGGCTTCCTTCTGCAGCATTCCCCTTCTCCTCAAGGACAGCCTGAGAGAAGGCTCAGGCGTCCTAGAGGACCCTCAGTCTGAGCCAGTGTGGACACCCCTTCCTTGCACATCTCTTCGGTCCAATGCCATTATCTATGGAAGGAGCTTAGGGTTTAGGGGGTGTTGGGAACCGTGCAGACTGGGGAGGAGAGAAGGAAAGCTGAGCTGATGAAAAAGCAAGAGCAGCTACCAGGCTGGAGGGGGGAGAGGAAGAAAGGGAGAGAGAAGGGACAGAGGGAGGAGAGAGAGACAACCGAGAGAGACAGGGAGGAGAGACAGAGACGGAGGAGGAATGGGGGAAAGGGAGAGAGGAGGGAAGGAGAGAGGGAGAGACAGGGGAGAGGAGAGGAAAGACAGGGAAGAGACAGAGGGGAATGGGGGAGAGCGAGGGAGGAGGGAAGGAGAGAGGCAGAGACGGGAGAGGAGAGGAAAAACAGGGAGGAGAGACAGAAGGGAATGGGGGAGAGGGAGGGAGGAGGGAAGGAGAGAGGCAGAGACAGGAGAGAGGAAAGACAGAGGGAGAAGACAGACACAGGGGAAGAGGGAGAGAGATGGAGACAGTGAGGAGACAGACAAGAGGTTGTGACTAGGGACCCTGGAAGGAGGAGCTGGATCCTTTTGGAGAGGCTGGAGGAGCCCACCCTTTGCCACTGGGTACCCAGGACTGCACCCAGCCCTCCAGGCAGGCAAGGCTGTGTACACAGGAGTCAGGCTGGCTTCTGGTCTGTCTCGGATGCTGAATGTCACCTCCTTTGTCTCATCTCTGTTCCCTCCCCTTAGTTCCTCTTGGCTGGGTAAGTTATTGAGGATAACTATAGAATCCTGTGCTTAGGTGTCCCCAAAACTGAACTACTTATGTGAAGGGTAGACAGTAATCACCTTATAAAAGACCCAGAGGTCCTGGCGGGCTGCTAGCTCTGTAGCAGCTCCAGTCCCCTCATGTGATAGCAGTGAGAGGAGCACGTTGGGACCTCAGCTTTAGCCCTAGGCTGGGGACGAGGGGAGGGAGATCCTCTCCTTTCCTTCCTCCCCCTTTGAAAAGGGAAGTCTAGCAGGTGCCTGGGATGGTGAAGGGGTTCCCTTGGGAGTCATTTGAGGAAAAGAGGAACCAGGAGATGGTGGAAGAAGTGAGATTGCCCCTCTGTGGGTGCTGGGTAGAAGGCATGGCTCAGTGTAGAGCTGAACCACAGCTTCTGAACCTGGGCTTCTCCAGGCTGTGGTAGAAAACTGAGTCAGATGACATGAGGCCCCTGACCCACGGGGACCTTGTGTCCCAGGTCTGCTGACACCTTCCCCTGTAGCTCCCCTCTTCTCCCCCCAAAACCCCACACCATACTGCTGCTGGTGCCTGAAACCTTGTAAGCTCTAGGAGGACAGGCCTGCTTCTCATTTTGACTTGTCTGCAGAGTAGATGCCTAGTGTTTGCTGGTCTAAACTTGTGAAACCTGAACTTCCTCCCCAGCCTTCTGATATGAAACTCAAACTTGGTTCTCTCCAGTTTCCTGGGGTCTCCCTGCCCATCTTGGCATGGTGGGTTAGAGTGGCCAGGTGTGAAGGCCCAGCAGTTTGGGTGGTTGGCAGCATTAGACAGTGTATGAGCTGGCCTCTAGTTCTGGGATTGTGACTTTGCAGGCTGGCTTCCTCCTGTGGGTGGGTGGGTTCTGTGGAGCTTTAGAGCTGACCTTGTGGGTTGGGGGGTGTCTCTGTGCCCCACAGGGATGCATCGTGATCCGCTATACTGCCCCCTGGCAGATGGTCTTCTTTGCGGAGCCCTTCGGCATCCCCTCCCTGCGCAGCCCTGCCAAGAAGCTGCTGGAACTGCTCTTTGACTATGAGATTGAGAAGAAGCCCCTCCTCTTCCACGTGTTCAGCAATGCCGGGGTCATGCTGTACCGCTATGTCGTGGACCTGATCCATACGCACCGCCAGTTCAGCCACCTCCAAGTGGTGGGCACCATCTTCGACAGTGCCCCCGGCAACAGCAACTTGGTGGGTGCTGTGCGGGCCCTGTCCGCCATCCTGGAGAACAAGCAGCCCGCCCTGCGCATCTTCCTCCTCCTCACCTTTGCCCTGGCGGCCGTCTTCGTGTGGCTGGTGCTCTCCCCGGTCACCGCCATTTTCCATGTCAACTACTACGACGCGCTCATGAAACAGTCATCGCGCTGGCCCGAGCTCTACCTCTACTCCAAGGCCGACCGGATCATCCGGGCTTGTGACATTGAGCACATGGTGGTGGCACGGCTAGAGCAGCAGGTGCTGGTGCGTGCTGTGGATTTCTCGGCCTCTGCCCACGTCAGTCACCTGCGGGACTACCCCACCTACTACACCAGCCTCTGTCTCTCCTTCCTGTACAACTGTGTGAACATGTGAGGGCTCCAGCCCCGGCCTTGCCCATCCTCGGGTGCCCCAGAAATAAAAGTCGGCTCCCCCTCCAGCCTGGGCTGCCAGCTCTCCAGATGTCTGTGCCTTGTTTCCTTAGCCCAGAGCCTGGGGCTTTTCTTCCCAGGTGCCAGACAGGCCGGAGGCCAGCAGGTTCATGGAGCACCTTCCTCTCTTTCCTTGCCAGGGGCCCCATCGTGGTGGCAATGAGCACAGACCGGGGAGGGGAACTAGGAAGTGGCCTGGTCAGGCTATTGACCAGATTCCCCTCAACTGCCTCTCCCATCCCAGTCAACCGCAGGAGGAAGGTGCACAGATACAAACCAGAGGCCAGGGCTTGGGGATGATGGCAGCTACACTCAGGTAGAGACTTGGGCCTCACCCCAAGCCCCACTGACTCAGTTTTGACTTCTAGCAGTAAAAGCAGCCTGGAGTTGTAGCCCAGTGGCTTTGGGAGACAGGCCCACTGCCCGCCAAACCTGGCCCAGGTAGGGGAAGGCTGTCCCAGATGCGTGTGGGATTCAAGCCTGGGAGTCTGTAGGTGCTGGCCAGGCTTCAGGGGAGAACCTGCTTCACTGGATACTTGCCAGACCACTCAAGGAGCCTTTTCCCTTCCAATGGTTTGCTCTACAATGGGTTGCAATCTGGAGTTCAGCAATCTTGAATCTTAGTACCTGACCCAGTTTGGGTCATAGAGGGCTCAGAACTGGACCAGAATCCCCTCCCTAGCATCCTTTACCAAGGAGTCAGCCTGTCTCTTATGGGAGCCACCTACAGCTCTTGTTAGGCCCTTTCTCCTGACATCCAGTCTGTTTGTCTTTGCATAGACTCCCCGCCCCATTACTTTGTGGCCTCTCCAGAACCTAAAGCAGGGACCCCGTCTCCCCCCAAAGCTTCTTCCTAGGATTCAGCTGATTCTCATGGGGCTGAGATCTGGGCTCTTCCCAGTCTGGCATCCTGCCCTGGACATGCCCCAGCTCATCCATATCCTTCCTCACCCCATGGTGTCCGGCTGGGCACATCCTGCAGACCTGGCCTACCCAGGATGCTGCTTGATTGCCTCCAGTAAGGATGCAAGGGATGAAACCCCTTGGTTTCCTCGGCTGCTGTGTTCAGCTCAGCAAGCCGCTGGCCCTCTAACCCCGAGGTCTCATTCAGACGAATTACCCACTAGATACACCTTCCTGTCCTGGACTTGGTGAACCCAGGTGGAAGACTTTCCATTTCTTAGGAAATTCTAAGTAGATTTGCCCTAGCCCTGGCAAGGTGTTCTTGGACCCTGTCTTCTTTCCAGCGTGGTCTCTCCTTCCCTCCCTCCCAGTTTTATGTCACCTGCACATTTGATGAGCATGTTGTTCATGCCTTTAACAACTCAGGGCCCTGCAAAGATCCCTGGGGTTCTCCACTGGAGACCTTTCAAGGTGCCATCAAGCCATCTGTGATCCTTTTTTGGGTGGGGAGAGGAAGGGAAAGAGGATGAGCAGCTCAGTGAGGGAGATGTCAGCATCATGTGGGGAAAAGAACAAGGATCTGAGTTCTAGTCTTTGTTGTGTGATGTTGGGGGGCTCTGGAACCCTGCTTGAGCCCCTTCTCACATTAGTGAAAGGAGGGGACTGGGTGGCCATGCTGGGCTCTGGGAAGTGAGCTGGTCCTCTGGCATCCCTTGCCCTGGAGTGTGTGGAGATCCGTGATCCCCAAAGACCCCATCGTATTCCACATTCTGTAGCTCCCTCTCTGGACTCTGCCAGTGCCTGTGCCCTGTTGTTCCCACCCATGGCCAACAGGTGGCAGTGCGGCCCAATACAGGTTTGCCTAGGCCAGAGCCCTGGGGAGCTGGGGGTCAGCCTGGGCTGGGGACTGGTGCTGTAGCAGATGTGGTTGTGGGGGCCTTCCCCTCCAGTGCACTGTGGGAAAAGGCCTCATGTCCCCCAGGGGTTTTTTCTTGGGGGATTGAGCCCATCAGTCTATCAGGGAGCCCAGTCCAGAGGTAGTGGCTCTTCAGCCTGGGAACAAGGCCAGGAGAAGAGGGCAGTCCCATCGGGAGGGCAGCATCAGCTCCCAGTCCAAACCCTGGCATGGGCAGAGGGACTGGGTATCGGGAGGAAGATGCCCATTAATACCCATTCACTGTTGGCGGGGTGGAAAGGGCCTACAGATAGGGAAACTGAGGCCCAGAAAGCAGAAGACACTTGCCCAAAATCATAGATAGGGTTAACTACCTGCCAAGAAGTGGGGCTGGGGCAGGGGGATGAAGAACAGGGATAGTTAGGGGGGCTGAGGGACTGGGAGCCTACAGGGAAGCAGAACAAGACCAGCTCTGAGGTCACTGCCCACCTGGCATCACTCTCAGGGGTGCTGAGGTGAGGGCCCATCTCAGGTTCAAGGAGCCCCTGCTCAATCTCTGCCAGAGCAAGCCTCTCATTGCTGGGGGTGACGAATGAGGCCTCAGGTTGGAGCTGGCACGCAGCTCCCAGCTGTGGGTTCTGGCTGAACCATGCCCTGACTCGGGGGTACTGGCCAGCCTATCAGCATCTCTGACCCCCCCCCCCCCCGGGCAGCTCTGGATTGGGGGCTGGCAATCCACTGCATTGTGGGACAGCTCAGACATGAATTTAACCTGCCTCTGAAGCACCTTCCCTACCTCCTCCCCGAATTCAATGTGCTCATCCATACAGCTGCCCTTTGGATGCTGGGCCACCCCTCCTGGGACTTCTCTCCTCATCTGTCCTCAGATGGCCTGCACTCAAGCCTCCGAATGTAGCCACCCTCCAACATTAATTTGGCAAAGAGCCAGAGAAGCCTGAAGGTGGGAGGGGGAGCAGTGGTGGGGAAGGGCCTGAGGTGAGGCAGAGGCAGGATCCAGGGTCCCCTCCTCCCGAGAGGCCCCTTATACCAGTGCTAACCCCTTCTCTCAGCGGATAGGCAAGTGCTCAGCTCAGAACTCAGAGGACCCTGGGCCATGCCACTACTGCCCCCTCAGGCCATCATCTGATGAATGGCTAGGACAGCCAAGGCTCCTGGCTGTGGCCTGCCCCTTAATGCTGTGAGCCTCTGCTCAGCCGATGTGCAGTCACAGGGACAGAGCCTGGCACTGCTGCCCCTACTTCACCCCCCTTTATCTGCTGACCCAGACACCTTACTTACACCCACTTTCATTACTAGAATCTCCAGAACTTTAGACCTCCCTAACCCCCAATCTATCTGAGGCTATCTCCCTTTTCTCTCTGGCTAGGTGATCCCTGGTGGCTAAGGTCAGGATCTTCCCATCCATCAGGCTGCTCCCAGGCTTCTAGTGACCTCTCACCCTAGACCTGGGCAGCTCAATGGTAATTGGGTTTGGACTTGGCCCAGATGGGAAAGTGGCGCCTGTGACCCTTTGGGGTGTGTGTGGAGCTGGACGACTGCAAATGTGTTTTTTTGGAGGCAGAGGGCAAAGCAGTGCAGTCCCTGGGGTGAGGCCCTCCCCCCATGGCTTAGATTTTACAGACCAGCAAACACGCCCAGACTGGGCAAAGAGCTGGCCTGGGCATATATTGAGCTAGTGGCTGCATAAGGGGCTGTTAGCAGCCCAGTCAGGAGCTTGGTGGGGCACAGCTGGGCATTGAGACGCCCCCAGTACTGGCCTGGGCTGCCTGGTTAGGAGCTTGGTGGGGCACAGCTGGGCATTCAGATACCATACCTGATGGGGGAGGGGGAGGGGTTTATGGGCAGTGCCATGGTTGCTTTGAATGAATATGGGGTGATCTCCATATAAGGCCATGGGGGTGATCACCATATAAGGCCATAAATGTAAAACTGCGATGTGATTGGCTCGGATTCGCTATATATTTTCTTGTGTGAGAGGGCGCTCTCTCTCTCTCTCCGCCATGTAACTGTTGAAGAATAAACCACCCCGCTTCACTCCTCCGCCTTCTGTCTGGTGTTTTTTCCCCGTGAGGGGCCGGTGACGACCGAAGACCCGGGATGGGTAAGTGAGAGGGCCGTGGGGCTAGTCGTCTAGATCTGTTGTGAGGGCAAACGCCCGCAACACATACCTGTTACTGGCTTATCAAGAATCCCCTCCTTATGGGGGGTCTCCAACACCTCAGAAATTAGACAAGAGCCCTGAATGTACCTGGGTCCAGACTTGACCTCTTCCACGCTCTGGGAGCAGACTCATCTCCTAGGCCCTGGCCCCAGAGCCTCACTGAGGGAGGGGCTGAGGCTTGGCCAGACATGGGCGTACACTGGTTTAATTCATGTCAAATGTAGTTTACAAACAGGAAGGACAAGTACCTTGGCAGAGGATATACAGACACAGCATCACAGCACAGCGTCCGCGGCAGCCGGCAGGCAGGGGCTGGCGGGCCAGGGCCAGGGCAGTCAGCCCCTCCCCTCTGGAGGGTCACTGCCCCGGAAGGGACTCCCACTCCTTCCTTACAAGCAGCCCTGGTCCCTGGCACTGACCAGTGACGGATGGGGCCGGAGCCCCCCTCAAGCTGCTGGCCCCCGGGGCTGAATGAAGAACTATACACCACTGAACATAAAACCACCGCTGGCAGACACAGGGGACCAGTGTGGGGAGGGGCTGGGGCTCCCCAAGGGCTGGGGCCTCTACTCCCTGCCACCGTTAAGAAAGAAGAAAACATACAAGCCAGGGAAGGGTGGGGTAGGGGCAGGGCCAGGGAGGGTCCATCCCTTCTCTACACAACATTGTAAACATACAAGGCCTATGTTACATGTGCTTGTGTGGCCTGTGTGCAGGTCCATCTGTGGGTCTGCCCAGACCCAGCGCTCCACCCTGCCAGCTGCAGACACACAGAGATGGCCAGGGTTGGGCGGGGCAGGGGCAGGAGGGGGGCTGGGCTGCTCCACACCCTCCACTCTGGCTCCAGAGTCCTGTGGACACGTGTGTGTCTGTCTCTGTGGGTGGTGAGTGAGCAGGGCTGGGGGCGGGCTCACGCCTGGTCCTGGTGTCTGGGTTCACAAGTAGATGCGCCGCAGGTCCCCGGGGGCTGTGATGGTGTTACACTGGGGGCACAGCTTCTTGGCTCCCTGGGGGAGGGGGCAGAAAGGATGGTCAGAGGCAGAGGCCCAGTGCCTTTCTCAGTCAGGCTCCCTATCTCCACTCCTCCTCTCCCAAGCAGATTTTCCTTCTGAGAAGATCCCCCAGAGACAGAAGCTGGAGACCCGTGTGAACAACAGAAGGGTCAGCTTGGTCCTGATACTCTGGTCATTCTCCCTCCCCACCCAAATGTGTGTCTAAGAGGGAAGCAAACCTCAGGTCCTCCTCTGGGGCTGCAGGAACCCTTAGTGGATCCCTGCTTGCCAGGCCGTCATCCTCAAGGTTGGCCCAGATACCTTCAAAGCTGGGCTCCCTGCCTGCAGGAGACTGAGCCAGGTTAGGCTTGGGCCCTGAGTTAGTGACAAGCACAGAAAGCCCAAGGGTTGGTGCTGTCAGCTGCATGGAAAAACGTTATTTTTGGTCTTCCCTTGTGGTATTGAGCGTGTAGAAATGGAGAGGAGGGAGTGAGTGCTAGAGGGACTCAGTAAGATAGAGGCAGGGATGGGGGTGGGGGGTGAGGGGGCTCTGGCACAGGACTATGCTTCCGCCTCCCTAGGAAGCCCTGCACCTCGAGTGGGTGGAAATGACAACTCCCATGATGCTTCTTTGGGCAAAAAGTCAACTTGGTTCTGTGTCTAAAGCCTAGACTATGACAGTGACTGAGGAGTGGTGGAAAGACAAAGACTGATGAAAGCCCAGAGCAGGCCAGGCCAGGAGGGTAGAAAGGGCAGAGAGGCCAGAACAAAGCCAGTGCCTTGGTCAGAGGACACAGACTCCCCTATAGGTGGAAGATCACAAGTGCCTGTCAAGGCATGTGGAAGGGTGGATCTCTGTGCATGACGGTTGTGGCTCCCTAGCCCTTGGATGGATGGCTCCCCACATCCTCTGGGGGTGGGAAAGGACCAGCCGAGACGAGGTTTTGGCTCCAATACAAGGCCCCCTTTGTGGGAAGGAGTGGGGCTGTAATCAGAACAAGGCAGGCTTGCCAGGCCCAGCTGGGCTGTTAAACCCCACGAGTCCAGCCCCCACGCTGGCTCAGCGGCCCTAACGAGATCACACGCCTGACTTTGATCAGGCCACAAAGACCCAGTCGCTCCTCTCCAGCTTTTATTGCGGCTTCGGGCTACGTTTTAATGGTCACATAGAAGCCGCCTGTGCCGGAGCCGGAGCCGGAGCCTGGGCTGCAGGGCCTGTAATAACCACCGCGTGGTCATGCAGGGAGGGCTGGGCAACAGATGAGCCGAGGCTTTCTAACAGCTTCTCCTGCCTGCACAGCACCCGAGCGCCCCCACCCCACACAGTGGGAGGGCACAGTGGGTTTAGAAGGTACAGCTGGAGTGGGCCTTGGGGGATGAGTTCAGGGCACAAAGACATCAGGGGATCAGGCCATAGTCTGTCTGACAAAGACCTGGGGGGTTTTAGTGGCCCACAAGCTCAGTGAGTCAGCAGTGGGATGTGGCAGCCAGAAAAGCCAGTGAGAGCTCAGGCTGCTAATTAAGAGGGGGCCATGAAAGAGACCTTCCCTCTTTCCCCTGCCTGGCTCAGACACCCGCTCTGGGGTCTCCAGCTCGAGGAAGACGCTGCTGAGCTGCAGCGTGTCAAGGGGATGAGCCCAAGATGGGTCTGAAGAGGAGGCGGCAGAAAGGCACTGGAAAGATGCTGGAGGGGCAGACCCTTAGACCAGAATACACAGCAGCACCTCAAGAGAAGGAACTGGAAAAGGTGTTTCAGACAAGGATGATTCTGGCCCTAAGCTTGGGATCCGCCCAGGCTCAGCTGAGGAGTGTTTGAGGGAAGATGCCGATGTAAGTCAGGTCATTGTGGGTGAAGAGAGGGGCAGTGAGTGGGCAGTGGCCCAGAGTGTCAGGCATCACCTTTTGAAAAGGGAAGAGAAGGAGGCGGCCAGCAAGAGTCCTGGGGAGAGGAGCCTAGAGTGTCTCCACCTCCTCACAGGATCAACCAATCAGGGCATACCCATGATGGGCTGGGCTTACCAGAAAGCCCTGAGTGGAAGCTGAATGCACCTTGGTAGGAGGCAGGAGACCCAATTCCTGCACTGGGACTTTTAAACAGGCCTCAGGGAGAATATTCTGCCAAAGTATGCCCCAGGCTCGGGGGAGGGACAAGCAGGGGCTAATCTGGAGTGCCTACTATGTGCCTGGTGCTGTATTGAGAGCCTGTGGACTTGGAAATCATCAATAATGGGGTTTTCCAGGGAAGGGCCCCAAAGATCTGCCCCACTGAGCATTATCATAGCTGCAGATATGGAGAGATGGCCAAGACACTGGCCCTAAGCCAGAGCACAGGACCAAATAGCATTACAAAGGAATGAATGCAGTCCTACATCTGGGCTTAAAACATCAGTCTTGGCTAGAGCACCATTTGTGTAGACAATCCTGGGGGATCACAAAGCATCAGCTGCAAGGTCAAGGAGTCATCTGGGCCTGGCAGCCAAGAAGAGACAGTGAGCTTCAGCTGAGGGAAATGGGGCTGGCCAGGAAGGCTTTGACCTCTTACTACCTCAGTTTCCCAGGCACTCCTATTAAATGCCACGTGTGGTGTTAGGCACTGAGAATACAAAGACAAAAACTCAATGGGCCCTGCCCTCAAGAAGCTTATATACCACTGAGGAGACAGAACATAATGTATGTAAGCCATTAAAAACAAAGTGTACACAAAATTCTTCCTGGGAGAGTGTGTGGACACTAGCACCCACGGGATCAGGAGGAGGTTTTTAGGGGGCAAGTGAACTGTCTAGATGGCATCCAGGGCCTTACAACTCTCCAGGTCAGTGATCTGGGGAGGAGCACAGAAGAGAGACTGGAAGGTAGGTGAGGAGGGGGAGATCCCTTAAATCCACAGAAAGATCTCTGCACGGGGCCACTACACATGGGTGGGGTGGAGATGCAGCAAGTAAGACTGAGGAGCAGTGGTGGTCAGAGGACTGACAGTGTGCTCCCTCAGAAAGGGTGACATGTGAGAAGAAGCCAGTGGGTCTGGCAAATAAGAGATCTCTGAGCACTCTGCAGCAAGAGTTTCTGGTGAGTGGCCCAGAGTCCAGGGCCTGAGAAACTGTCACAGGAAGGGAGGTCAGTGGGCCACGAGCACAGGCGGCTTTTTCTAGGAGCTGGGCTGTGGAAGGAAGAGCCACCAGACGGAGACAGCAGAATTGAGTCAAAGCTTTTTTTTTTTTTTGGGGGGGGCAATCTGGGCACTTGGCGGGGTGGGCAGGAAGGAGCCAGGAGATGGGGCTGTGCACAGGAAAGCAGGTGGCAGGAAATGAGACTGAGGGCCCAAGCACTGAACTCATCCCCTTCTAGGAGAGGGGAGGGGACTTTATGGAGATCCACAATATCTGGCTGAGGGAAGGATGGAACTGAGGGTGGAAGGATAGGCCATGGACTCAGTGACATGTCTGCTGGGGGCTCTGCTGCAGGATGGCAGATCCAGTCTGGGGTGCCTGAGTCGGCTCTGGGAGCTACTGGGTTTAAGGACAATGACAACTTGGACAGGGTCTGGAGGAAGACAATCAGACTGGGGAAGGCCTGGAGTCCAGGTCAGGTGAAGAGGGGCTAAAGAACCTGGGGACACCAGTCTGGAAATAAGAAGACTGGCAGGGGTTAGGAGAGAGCTGTTCAAGTACAGGAAGGGCTGCCATGTGGGAGAGGGGAAGGCCTAAAAGCTTAGTCACAGCGAGAGCTGTCCCAGAGAGAGCAACCTGAACTGCCTCCTCTCAAGCAGGGTTTTTGAGATACTACAGAAGCTTTCTTTGGGGTCTCAGGGATCTTTTACAGATGGGAACACCGAGGCTCTGCGAGGCTACAGTGGTGGAAATGCTGGCTTTGGGGATCTGGAAGCCAGGCCTTTAGGAGAGGGGTCGTCACTGACTCTGACCGTGGGCACAGCCCTTCTCTCTCCCTCTCGCCTCACCTCATCTATCAGATGCAGGGATCAGAGAAGACAGTCTTTAGGGCTCCTTCTGGCTCTGTGTTCCAGGGTCAGTGACAAGAGTGGGAAAGAGGGCAACCCCCTGTAGCTGCTCAGGTCATGGCTTGCCATCAGTCAGTGCCCCCCGCCTTGTGGCCCATGAGCCGGGCTATGCACAGGGGCCAGCCAGGAACCCTGAGTGGGGCTGCTGCCATTCTCCCCTCCTCGTTTCTTACCAGGGTCCGGAGCCAGCACTCCTCACAGTGCACGTGCCAACACTGGATCGATGTCAGAGGCATTGTGTAGGAGTCCTGGAGGGTGAGAGGAGAGGACTGTCACTCCCACACCCGGCGTGGCACTACCAGATGGAGGCACCCTATCTCCCCTCCCATCACCCAACACTTCTGGCTGATCCTGGGCACTCAGGCCTCTCACCATGCAGATGAGACATTTGTATCGATCCCCACGGGACAGCTGCCGCTCCAGCTCCCGAACGCGGGCCTTCAGGGCCTCAAATGTGGTCACAGCTGAATCCTCTGTGATCCTGGGACAGGGACAGGGCAAGGCACAGGCAGTCAGGAATTGCAGCCAGAACCCCCTTTCCCCACACGCAGAGACCCTCTCGAGTCCTGGCCCCCGGCCCTAGGCGGAGGCTGTGAAGCCTGGGCCACATTCCCCCAGCTCCCTGGCATTGTGGAGGCTGCTGGCAGGCGAGCCACCTCTTAGGTAAAGGGGCCTGGGTGCAGCTACTGGGCTGGCCAAAGAATGGATGGATGGGTGGGTGGGGAAGTGCTTGCCCCCCTCGGTGAGAAATAAACCCCTGCACTATTACTCTATCATCACTTCCCTGTGAGAGGCAGATGTGGCTAGGTCTGGGGGTCTCTGCCCCTCCTGGGCTGCCCACAGGCCACATCCACGTCCTTCCCAAATCGCAGCTACTCCAAAGCACCAGTCTCCAGGGCTGGGGAAGGCCCAGCCAGAAGCTCACTCTGGCCCCCAAGTCGCCTGTGTTTCTGGGGCCACAGAAACGTCACCCCTCCCACCCCTCTCCTTCCACTGACATGTGGCCTAGGCTTGTGTCACAGCTTCAGCCCCACTTGGCTCCCCCCCATGAGGAGGTCTTGGAAGCCTGCCCTCTGATTACAGCCTCTAAACACCAGACCAGGCCCTTTCATCCCCTTCAACACTCAGGCCCCATTGGATCCCCAGTCGAGAAAGAAGAGCCCTCTGGCCCAAGGGAGAAATGGATGGCCAAGTCTCAGGCTGATGGTCTTGTGGCTCTCCCTGGGCCAGAGAAGATGTGGCCACCAGGTACCCCAACAGGCCTGTCTGATCTGGTCACCCCGGAGCGCCTTCTCTCTGCTCTGGCACATTTCCATGGTGTCCATGGAAAGGCCCTTTGGGTTACAAAAGCTCCTGTGCAGCAGGGCTGAGCCTTGGTGGACAGCTCTGGGCTCACAGGCCTAGCCCAGGAAGACGTCTTCCTTTGCAGCCCCAGCTGGGGTCACCCCTCTGCTGTTGGGCGCCAATTAATGTGTAATTAAACTGCTCAGTGCTCCCATGTAAATAACAGGGCCTGACATGGGATTTGTAATTTAAAATGTTAATGACGCTATTTATCCCCAGATTTTGCCCAGGGAGAAAGAAGCAGCTCCATAAATCCTTTGGCCTGTCCTCGGGAGGTGGCAGGTCCTCCCAGCAGCATTTCCCTCTTCACACACCCCCAGCCCCACCTCTGGGTCCAAGGCAAGACTCTGTAAGCCTGGATTCTCACCCACTGTCCAGGAG
This sequence comes from Petaurus breviceps papuanus, assembly GCF_028583685.1. Classification (NCBI taxonomy): domain Eukaryota; kingdom Metazoa; phylum Chordata; class Mammalia; order Diprotodontia; family Petauridae; genus Petaurus; species Petaurus breviceps. Next base: position 30,372,552 of record NW_027185852.1, read on the forward strand.
CGTGACAAGTGTGTGGGCCCACTCCCATGGAATCCCAGGGCCCAGGAGGGAAAGCCCAGGTCCAGGCGAAGGGGAATGGGGTCAAGGAGAGGAGGAGGAGAGAACAAGACAGTTCTTTGCTAGACAGACAAAAGGTGAGTCTTGGGGTAGGGGAGCCAGGAGCCTTGGGAGCTGTGCCTTCCCTGGGCCCACTGCTCCTCACCATCCCCCAGAGGGGGCAGGATGAACAGATTCCTCATATTTCCTGAGCTGTCTCTGGGCATTGTGGTCTACTGAGTAGGGACACTGCAGGCATGGGTCCTCCGAACAGTTCGGCCAGGGGCTTCAGGGGTCACCATTTATCCCTTCCAGATGTCTTCCTGACTCGATTGGCAAGGTGGAATTTCAGCCTGGGCTGGCTTGTTTCCCCCACAATTGAGAGCTAACAGTCACCCCAAGAGAACAGGAGTCTTTAGAGCCCAGCCTGTGAGGCAGGGCTGGGGGCTGCTCCCAGCATGGGAGAAGTGGCACGCAATGGTCTACACCCCATCCCCCAGAGTTCCCAGGCGGGAATGGGGAGGGGAGGCTTGTCCCATCTGCTTCCAATCCTTCACCTGGTCCTGGGCCACCACACTCCCCAACAAAGATTCCATTATTACCACAACCCTTTGCTAGCCGCCTCTATCATTGGACCAGTATAACTGCCCAATGGGGCAAATAGCATGGGGCTGTCAGGCCTGGGTTCCCTCAGCTTACTAATGACAGCCCTGCATCTGCCTCAGCTGCTGGAGTTCACCTTTATGGCTCTGAAGCCACACCTGTTCCATTTAAAAGATGAGTAAAACTGAGCCCTGAACTGAGAGCATTCAAGGGTCTGATGTGGAGGCTGGTTTTGGAAGTTCTGCTCTATGATAGGCTGGGGGCCAGAGGCCAAAGGAAGAGGTCACAACAAGGTGGAGAGGTCAGTTCCACCAGGAGATGGGGACCATCCTCCTCCTCCTCACCCCCCATGTGGCTTACTCTCTAGCAGAAGAAGCTGACAGGCCCTGCCCACCCCTCCTCTCCCCGGCACGCTGGGGCTGGGTGTCTGTCTAGATGCTGGCTTCTCCCCCTCCCATCCTCCTCTCCCCTGGGCTGGCTCAGAGCACGGAGCTGGGAGCTGGTTTCTACGGGAACCATGTGAGCAGGATCCTAAAAGGAGGCCCCGGGAGCAGGGCTGGGATGGAGCTGTGCCCACACCTGGCCCCTGGGGCGCTCTCTCTGCTGAAACACCAGCTGTGCTCAGTGCCCCTGACCCCCAGAGATGTGGTGGGACCAACGCTTTGTAAAACTGCCATTTCGGAAGAGAGGAAAAAGCCGAACCAGCAGCAGCATCTCCTGCTCTCAAACCTTCTTAACCCAACGAGCGTTTCGCCCGCTGAAGCATGCCCGGCATGAAGTGTTCTCCAAAGGAGATAATTACAAGCGGATTGAATGCTTGGCGGCGGCAGCGGCTGACTCAAATCCCAGGTTTCACACACTTGCCTTGCCCACTGGGGCCTCACTGCCTATTATGCACGAGGCTTTGCCAGGCGAGGAGCGTGGAGATCAAGTCTTGTTTTATAACACATCCCCCCCTGCACATGCACACAGACACTACATGTGTGCACGCACACCCACCCACACTGGCCCCCATCTCAGCTGGCCCGGTCCTCTCCCGGCCACACAGGACAGCCAGTGGCCCCTGGGCCCACCTCCTTCCCTGATTAATGATGTTGTCTCCCTGATTTATGGCCGGCTCCTCCAGATTAGAGTTCGCTCCCCTCCCCGACCCCTCCCCAGCCCCCATTCGGAAGGCACAACCACACTCGGCTGGAAATATTAGAGAATTATTAAATAAACATTCATACGTCATGTCTCTTCCCATCCTGAGCTCGTCGGCGGCCTGGTCGGCCGCACGGGCCTGTTTGCCTTGCCGCTGACACGGAGCAGCTGGAGTGATTCATGGAGAGGCTGGCTAAAACGTTTCATGTCATATATCATGCTAGCAGCGCTCTCTGCCCCGACCGAGATAAACTGATCAACCACAACGGGCTGGAATGAATTTATGACAACAGAAAATTGAGGAAAACAAATGGGAGGTGACCCAGTGGGCCAGGAAGCCAGACTCGCACGCTGGCCTGCAATCTACTTTGGTGGCAGGAAGCAAAATTGAACATTGGCCCTTGGAATTAAGATGCTGCCTTTTCCCCCCACATGACCCTGGCTCCCACGTGGGGGCCGAACTCAGGCAGCACCTCTGGGGCAAGGAGGGGGCATCTAAGCCACCTGCAGCCTCCCCGGAGCTGCCCTCGGGAGCCACACAGACCCTGCCAACAGGGGGCTGCAGCTGTCCCTGGGACCCCTGGGATGACACCGACTTGCGAAAGTACCATGGGGCCGGGGCACTGAGCCAGAGCCGCCCTCTCTCATGCTCTGGCTGTCAAGGGTGGACAAGCCTTTCCTCTTGGCTAAACCTGTGCCGTGCTCAGGAAGCTCTCTGAAAACAGGACAGAAGCCTCATCTCAGACCCCAAAGCCACCACCGATGGGGAGACGGGGCGGGGCACCAACATGCTCCCCTGACCGACACTGGCCACAACACCAAGGCCAAAAAATTCTAGCTACGAATGCCGAAGCCCAATGGTTCTGCCTCAACTTGCCGCGAGCAACACCCGGGACAAGAAAAATGAAACCAATTTAGCTCCCGATTAAGAAACAGAAACTGGAGATGAATCAGCTGCTGTGGCTGGCCTGGGCTGCCATATATCACAGCTCAGCGGCGGGGCTCATGGGCAGGCGCTCCGAGGCTCTCCGGGCCGGGCCGCTTATCAATTCAGAGGCCGGGCAGTGGCAGACAGCTCGCCTGCCCCCCCTCCCCATCTGTGCCACCCGCAGGCTCAGCCCAAGAAGGCGCCTCTGTGGCAGGGAAGGGCCTCCCTCCGCCCCAGGCCCCTGGACACTCACTTTTCAATGTCACTGTTCTTGCACGTCTTCTGCATGGCTATCTCCTGCTTGCTGCTCTCACCGTTACTCGTGGAGGGCATCTCTGCTGAAAAGAAGAAGAAACTTAGCCCCATCTCTGGCCCTGGATGTTCCAAAGGCAGGCTCCTTCCCATTCTGGGCTGCTCCAGTTGAACCAGAGAGATCAGACAGAGGGCAGATAGCCCAGTCCCCAGAGCAGCTGCTGGACAGCTCCTGACCAGAGTGGATAGGAGCCTGTCCCTGGCCCAAGGCTTAGAGTAAAGGCAGGAAGCCAGGTCCCTGGAGGCGGGGAGGCTTTCCTGGTGGGGACTGGCACTAACCCTTTCCTTTTGAGGCTCTGCTCAGGTATCCCTTGTGCTGCCTCAAAGTTCCCCGGGTGAGGGGCCCACGGAGAGGATAGCAGGTGATGGATGCTTTGGGGGGCCCACCGGGAGTGCTACGCAGCATGGGCTAAGGCAGCCAATGTTCTTGTGTCCCTCCCCCTGCCAGCAGGACCAGGTTTAGGCTCAGCTGCTAAGTCGGCCCCTCCTCCAAGTTCAGGACTCACCATCACTGGCCCACTTAGAGAACTCTGGTGTTATCCGAGTACTGGGTGTACCTCCACTGAAAGGGAAGGGGGAAAGCAGTGAGGCCTTCAGGTGCGGGAGGAGGAAGAGACATTGATGGGTTGGGGGGGGAAACAGAAGGGGGACAGGGGCTGCCCCAGCAGTGTTCCACGCGGCCTCCACAAGGGGGCAGCAGATGTCTTGACCCCCCCCCCCCCCCCCCGCCCACCCCAATACCTAGGCACTCACTTTAGCACAGCTCCCCGGAGGGCCTCTCTCTCTCTGGCTTCACCAGGCTCCTCACCAGTACATGGAATGACATCAGCTTCGGTGTACCTGGACACAGGTTAAGGCAAATAATACCCCGCAGATGTCCCACTGGCCTCTCAGGCTGGTGCCCGGCCTCTCACGCACCAAGGTGGGGCCCGGCTGGGATTTCAGGCAGAGCACACCAGTCCTGAGACCCCCTTAGATGAGTGAAGAGGCCATCAAATGCTGGGGAGGTGGGGGGGTGGGGGTGGAGTGGTCTCTCCAAGCACAGTAAGGGGGCCGCGTACAATGCAGGGTGAATGGCTCTGCTGGGCAACATGAGCAGCCTCACCTCAAGGGAGAGGGAGGTTTGAAGCAGAGGCCCCCAAGCCCTTGGCAGGAGGATTCCTTCTGGGGAGGGTTGTGGCTGCTGGGCTTCCAACTGGGGCCGCCAGCTGGTGAACAGCAGGGACCAAGTGGGGGCACCGGCTGGTGTCAGCCTGGGGGTGATGGGGGCAGCCTGCATGCTCTGCTCCTCCCCCATGTGTCCCAGAGGATACTGGGGCTTCCCATACTCCAGGGTGTCATCGCCATCCACATCCAGGTCGGCATCACTGTCTGGATTCTCTTTGCCACTGCACATGATGAAGCCGGAGCCTGTGGGGAGACAGATACCAGGGTGTGAAAAAAGCAAGGCACCTAGCCTGTGCACATGTGCATGCGTGCTGGAATCAGCACCAAACCGGAGTCTTAAGTGACCCCTGAGACCTCCAGGGGGCCCAACTCTTCTGGCCTGGAATTCAAGGCCTCTGATCGGCCTTGAAAAGATGCCACCGTGGGCCTCTGCACCCCCCCAGAATCCAGCTCTTTTTCTAAACCATCTCTCCTGTTCTGTAGCAACCACAGCACACTGCAACCTGACAGAGGGGTGACAGCCTCCAATGCCCCCAGCTCTGGCCCTGGCCTTGCTTCCAAATAGGGCCACTCAGAGGTAAAACTGAGGAAGGATTCTGGGAACCTATGAGGAGGAGAGATAAGGCAGATAACCCAGGGTCCTCCCTCGTCTGGCAGGGGAAAAACCCCTTCATTGCAATGTTTCTGTATCAGCTCAGAACCCTGCATGCTCACTGGCCTACCTACTCCCATTCTGCAGAGGGAGGTGCTGACTTTCTAAGGACCAGAAGTGAAGGCCATACGGGTGCTTCAGGCCTTCCCTCTAACTTCATTTACACATGAGCCCCATGTGCCACCCTGGCTGGAGGGCAGACCTGAGCAGGCTGTGCCCAAATGGGGTGCCCTGCTTTACCATGACCCCAGGGGCCTGGCTTCTTGGTTCTGCCTCAAGGTCCCTGCCAGTGAAATCACCAAGCAGCTGCTCAAATATTTGGTGTCTGAACTGCCTGCCATTAATTATTCATCCCTGCCTGGTTCAGACCAGATTCCTGGACAAGTGCAGTCACACACTGATCGGGAGAATGGCCCCAGTGGGATGCACGTACACACCTGCTCCTTCATCCCTTCGCCGGCGCCTGGGCACTGGGCCTCATGCTCCTCAAGGCCACCGGCCCATGATGGCCAGGCTATGCAGGCACCCAGGGCCTCCTGACTCCACAACACGCCATCAGGAGGGAAGCAGCTTTAAATCCCACTACACCTTGTGGCAGCTGCAGCACCAAGCTTTCATAGACCCTCTGTCCTAGGGAAGCCACAAGGCACTTCTCGCTGTCCACCCACCCTCAGATAAATGGGTCTTCAAAGAATCAAGATATATACAATGGGCAGATGTCCAACAAAGTTTTGCTGAATGAATGTTTGCATAATGCAGGCCTCTGGGCTGCTCTAGAGACCAGATTACCTGTCAAAGTCCTTTTGGGAGGGAAGGAAGCAGGTGTCTTCCCCCCACTCCCACTCCAGAAAAAAGCTATTTGCAGCTGGCGGCCATTTCCATGGGTCCTGTGGCTGGCCAGGTTCTGAGAAGCAATTTCGGCCTCACCAGTGAGTGGCATCTCCATAAACCCTCTGACAGTTTGGGAGACAAACTCCCCCATCAATCAGGATATACTTATCAGGATGGCTGCAGCCCCCCCCCAGCCCTCAGCACTGTGTATACACAGCTTTCTGGGGGCTGCTGGCCCGACGCTCACCAAATCAAGTTATTCCTGCTTCTGCCAGGGGCTGCGGAAGCCGAGGGCCACCTTCAGTGAGTGACGAGTGATGAGGTCAACTTCATATCCTCCTGGCGGCTGTTCGCCTGCCGCTGCCCGCTCAGGCGGGGTTAGAGGGGTCTCAGCTTCTTGGAAACGATTTAAAATAAATACCCCAAAGGTGTTTAAGAGCCCCAAATCATTAACAAACTCTGTCTCGCCTTTCAAGCGCCCCATGGCCTCTCTTTTCCTGAAGCCTGTAAACAAAGCAGCAGAAGCAGCCGGCCTATGGTCCACCCCTGGTTCTCCTGATGGTACAAGGGCTAGTCTAAGGGGGTGCACATGTTCTCTGCTGTTCGGCCCTCACATGGATGGCTCAGAGAGGCCAGTGGCCTCCTCAGAGCTGCATGAACCTGGCCTTGGCCCCAGCTTCCCTTGCCCAGATGGTGAGCTGGGAAGCTTTAGAAAGACCATTAGACCTGAGTCAGAGACCCGTTCAAACCCCAGCTCTGCTACCGATGACCTGGGCAACCCTGGTCAAGTACTCTAGGCCCTCGTGGCTTCAGCCTCCTTCATAAAATGAGGGGGATAGACTAGAACCTCTCGGGTCTAGGATCACATGATCACTGAGCTTGGACTTTCCATGGGATAGTTCATGGGTTAGTGCTTGAGGTGACAGATGGCATTCCCCCAGTCCCCCCACGAGAGGGGGCCCCCTCCATTCCCCCAAACGTTTTGACAGAATCCTGCCATATCTACATGCACCCTGCTCCCTGGCCAGTTAAACTTTATTTTCTTAATGAAATGTCACTCGCTGACTTCTCACAGAATCCCAATAAAAAGAAATGGTCATAAAGTCATTTTATGCGGATCCCCAGACGGCCCCCTGGCTTGGAAAGGCCGCGAATCTTCTTTTTACCCTCAGCTGTTGAAATATCCCAAAACAGCATTTGTAGGCAAGATGGCTGAGGAAGCAATCTTAGCCCTGCTGTGGGCTGAGGGGCTGCCAGGAAGCTCTGCCCCTGACCCCTGGCCCCACTAAAGAGAGGTGGGCCAAGGCAAGGCAAGCTCCTTCCCCAGGATCCAGGAAAGGTTCGCTACACCCAGCCTATGTACTATTCCTTAGGGCACTAAAGAGGGCTATCTCCCACATCTCTGGTCCTCAGAAACCCCAACAGTCAAAGGAGGTGGGAGCAGATGACTGCTCAGTTCCTTCTGCTCAAAATCCTGCTATGACAATGTCCTGGAATGACTAATCTGTGTCCAGGGCTGTTGTTCAATGACTTCTGGAAGCAAGAAGGGAGGCTTTCTGCTGAGTGTAAAGGCACGGTCAGGTGCTCCAGGGCTCCTCCCCCTGCTTCCAGTCTAGGACATTCAACCCAGCCACTCGCTAGTGAGAGGAGCCTTGACCCCAAGACGCAAGAGAAACCCTAAGTGGAGCAGCCTGCACTGCATGGCTTGGGAGCTGCCCCCCCCCCCCCGTCCTGTCCCACAACAAGACCTTGAAATGAGCATCGGACTAGGAAAGAGAAGGGCGGTGCTGAAATGGTAACGAGGTCTAAATTTCATAAAATCCCTCTCCTCCAAACTAATCTTTTTTCCTGGGCCAGTAAGAAGAAAGTCAGTGTTAATTTAATCAATTGATCAGCATATTGATTGAGAAACCAGAGATGTGTGTGAGCTTGGCGTGGTAATGTCCTGGAATCTGAGACCACAAAAAAACTCCCGCTGATCTCCTCACCTGCTGCACCAAACATGAGCAGCGGGAGGGAGCGAAGGAGTGGCCCCTTCCTCCCATGAGGGGCGGGGGGGAGGACAGGAAGGAACGGGGCAGGCTGGGGTGTTGAGGCAGGCTGGGGTGGCGGCTGCAGAAGAGTTTCCAGCTGAAATTAGTTACCGATGCCGCTGCGGTGGCTTGTGTAAACGCCATCGATTGGGGCCTGACAGTCCTCGGAGCCGGCCTGGGCGATGCCGGGACAATCAATCGGCCGGCAGTGTCTGTCACCTGCCACTTGGCTGAGCAGTTGACAATGCAATTATCCAGTGTGGAGGCAGGGAGTTGGCGTGTGTCAAACGCAGTTAGCCACTTTCCGGGCACCACTCGATAATGCGTTTCACTGCCTCACTCGCTGGCGCACGTCAGAAGAGACACAGGCAGGCGGCTACGTCCGAGCCCGCCGACCCCCCCCCCAACCTCCAGGCTCTGCTTCCTCCACCGTCCCAGACTCGACACAGTGTGACTCAAGCAGTGTGCACCCACACTCCACACTGGCCAGGAGGCCAGAGGGCCCAGCAACGGCCACGTTCTACTGGAAAAACACCCACCTCCTCCCAAGCCCCAAGTCACCCCTTAGCATCTACAACAAAGGCAGACGCTAGCTGCTTCCAACGCCTGCTGTGCCAGACAGCAGGGGCGGCTGCCGTGGCCTCCGCCACACGGGGTGGAGGATGGGGAGCCCCAGAGCAGGCAGGTGCCGTGCCATCAGGACCCCTCCCCCCAGGCGCAGGCCGAGCTTGACAGACCATCTGTCTCACCAGCCTTTCATTCGACGATCCCAGAGTAGCCTTGACATCGTGTTGTCTTCCAATGAAGGGTGAATGAGGCCTTCGGGTGGCAGCCAGGGACACAGACCCCTCGCCTAGCTTTGAGAAGCCATGCCCTCCCAGGGGCCGTTTCTAGGGTGCAGTGCGAAGATGGCTGGAAGCTGCCCAGGCCTTCTCTATTTCCAGACAGGCTCTTTTTTCTCCTTTTCTACCCAGCTTGGTGATAGGGCTAAGTATAGGCTTCACAATTCATTGGCTGAGAGGACTCGGGATCCTCCATAGGTCTCTTCTATTTCCTGGCCTGTCTCTTGGGAGATCTCTCCATCTCACTGCTCCTGTACCCAGTGCCAAGGCCAACTCTTTATTGAAACGGGGTCGGCCCATGTCTTCTCTTCTTTGGTGTGATCTTAACTGCCAGGGAGCTGCAATCACGTGAGCCCAGGTCCCTGACCCCAGCTCCTAGCAGGAGACAAGCCCCTCTGCATTTCCCCCTCTCTGGGTCAGCCTCAGAAACAGGCCCAGGCAGCTAAGAGGACTCCCAGGAAGGGAGCCTCTGATGGGTCCTGCTACACCCACATGGAGTCTAGCCCCTTCATTTTAGAGAGAAGGAAACTGAGACAGTCTCAGCCTCAGCACTTTTCACTGTACTGTACAAGCTTGTCTTTGGTTTCAGGGAAGGCACCTGCAGAACCTCCCCGTTACCGGTCCTCCCAGCCCCCAAGGTAGCAGGGACAGGGCAGGAGGGGCACTCGCTGGCCCAGAGTTTGGATGCTAGCCTGTCCTGTGATTAGTGCTCTCCGGGGCTGGCACTCCATGACTCCCCCCGCCCCACACACCAGTCCAGAAGGGCTCTCCTCATCAGCTGGGGCCCAAGGGGACCATTCTCTATTCCCCTGGAATCTCTGTAACTCCTCAGACTAGGCCCTGGTCCTAGCAAGGCCCCAGAGCCTGTGTGCCTCATGGCTCCATCAGGCTGTACTGGCCGTGACTGCAGAGCACTGAAGACTCGCTGCTCCCATAGCAGCAGGCAGATCGTTTTCAAGACAACTGATCGGCTCAAAAAGAGGAGCTCCCAGGGGGAGGGGGGCCTGCAGCTGGAAGGGCCCGGTTGGAGTGGGGAGGGGAGAGAGGATGAGCATGGAGCAGGCACTGATCCCCAATTCTCCCAGGCTGGCCTCGGCCACATCAGGTGCCTCTGTCCCTGTCTGTGGCTCGCTCTCTGAAGTCTGCTGGACAGCTTCCTCAAGCTGGCGTTATCACTCCCTCTAACCGGTCTTGGCAGGCAATCTAATTCCTCCTGAAAAGGTCACCGCCATTTTAACTGCCTTTCAATCACATTACGCACGCGGCCGCCAGTCCAGGCTCCCAACCCAAGGCTGGAGGCTCGGCTCATGGAGGGGCGATCGATGCCCTCCACCCCCCAGGACCGCGCCCGGGGCCCCCCAGAGCGCCTGCCTCTGCAGCAGGCCTTTCACAGCTCCGGAGCTTGGGCTCCGGCGGGGCCTCAGAAGCCGGCAGGCCGGGCTCCCTCCCTCGCCTGCTTCTCCACTAGTGGTTCTGTGGCATACCATTGATCCCTGTGTACAACAGTGTTTCAAGTGGGTTCGCCTTCTGACTGCACTAAGCTGGCTAAGAGATGACAGCAGCTTCTGTCAGGGGAGGCGGGTGCACTTCTCTGTAGATAAAGGAGGCCCTGCCTTTCAAGTCACACACACAGGCGTGTGTACTCGCCAAATCTTTCAAAGACCAGCCCCTCTTGAGCCCCCCCCCTTAGGAATTCTTTAAAAGGAGAACCTTATGGAGTAAACATTTGGGGCCAGAAATGTACAGTTAGTTTGTATTTTTAAAACAACCTCAAAGTGTGCCATGTAGGAGGCGTCCTGACATGGTGAGGTGTCCGCACCACTGCAAGGGAGAGGATGATGCCAGAATTCCAACTCCCTAGGGCAAGAGCAGCCATGTACCCCTTGTAGATGGGAGGGTGGCCTCCCACCCCCCATCCCTGCCAACATGCCCAAGAAAACATCTATGGATCCCCAAGAGCTTCTCTGTGCAGTGGGGCTGGGCTCTGGGAAGGACCCCAAGACTACCCAGGTCAAACCCCTCTTTTTATGGAGGAGGAAGCTGAGATCTGCTGAGGGTTACACAACCATTAAGGTACTAGGCTGGGGCCTAGCATTTCTTCCATAGTATCATCTTTTCTCTGGTGGGATGACAAGGGGAACATACTGGCCTTGGATTCGGGAAGTCTTGGGTTCGAATCTCTCCTCAGACAACTCCTAGCTGTGTGAGGTCAGGCAAGTCACTTAGCATCATCAAACAAAGCCTTGATGACCTCTTAAAGGCCTCTATGGTCCTATGATCCCACTGTACCAGCTACTGGGCTTAGTGCCTCAGTCTGCCATCTGCAGCATGGGTAGTAACACTCCCCTTCCTCCCCTAACGAGGGGCTGAGATAAGACACCAGACAAGATCTGACCAATTTCTCAGCTATGGGAAAAGGAATGCCTGGTCCAGCACCTTCCTGACTCCCTACTTCTAGGGTTCAATGGTAACACAGCTGTAGCAGCGGTCTCTGACAGAGCTGGGGGCAGTTAGGAAGCAGATGGCCTCACTCACTGACCAGCCCCTTGGGCAGTGCTGGCCAGCTGCACTCAGAATCATCTAGCTTCTGGAAATCCCAATTCTGCTTTCTGCCAGACCCATCCTCCAGAGGAATGAGGATCCTTGGGAGATGGCAAGCTTGCCTCATCCTGGGCTGAACCTTCCCTGGCATGACATGCCCCGGATTACACCAAGCCCTGCCCACTCCACAGAGCACCTACCTCACTGTGGCTTCCCTTAACAGGTGGGAAGTCCATCTATACTATCAGGTCAGGAGGAGAACGAGCCTCCCCCTTGGGCCCTGTGGAGGCAGCAGTCCCAACCTGGCTGACAACAGATCTCAGTCTAGAAGGACTGGTTCTGCCCTGGGACATGGCTGACAGAGCTCAACCTTGGCTTCCAAGTCATTGCTGTTTAAATTATGAACAGGTGTGGGGAATATGGCCCTTTCCCCCGCCAAATCAAGAGATCACCACAGACAGGCCTAAGATCTCTGCCAACGATACCAACTGCTCCCCTTGGGTCTTGGAAATGCCTGTGGCCAGCCCTGAGAGCTGTGGGGGGAGAAGCCGCGTGGCTTAGCTCCTTCCTAGGTCAGGCTGAGGGCGCAGAGGGAGAGGGGCTGGGCTTGGAGCTAAAATTACATTCACCAATAAAGCTCATAGGAGGTCAAATTTTGCCATAACTCACTCTTTCCTCTGTAACTGATTTCCCTGACACTGAGAACAAGGAGAAGGAGGGAAACATAAAATGTGTTTGTCTGGGAGCCCTGAGGGCCCGAAGCGCTGGAGGTGTGCAGCGGGTTGCTGGATTCTCATTTATCAACCTTAAAAGGGATGGAGTGATAAATGCATAACCGTCCCTTTAATATTTGATGCGGGCGCTAAGCCGCCTCAGCTGTCACCTTCGATGCATCACTGGGGCTGATCAACCCGCTTCCTGTCGTCACTCCCCCACCACTGCCAGCCGAGGCTGTTAATATGCTTGGAGCGTGCCTCTGGCCCCCTCGGAGGCCCTTACCTCGGAAGCCGCCCTCCAGGAGGGTGGTGGCCCGTATCCTCTTCTGCCCACACCACTCATACTCTTCAAAGCGGGTGCTGTTCTCAGTCTCGATGTCCACAGAGTCATCCTCAGCCACGCAGGAGCCTTCCCTCTGCAGAGGCAGAGCAAGCAGCTGGGGTCTGTGGAGCTCCCAGCCAGGCCAGGGGGCTGGGCACGCCCTCCCCAGCAGGGCCGCCTCTCCCTTCTCCCCCCACCACCAGGCACAGAGGCATGCCAGTGGGCAGCAGCCCTGCCCCTCCAGGACATCCAGGTCTGGGCAGAGGGAGAGGGAAGGGGGGAGGGAGTGGGGGAGGTCATGGCACCTCTACCTGGGACAGGCATCGCTCCACATGCCTACTCATCTCGGGCTCCGATCCTGCCAGGGGGCGGCTGCACAGGGGACATACCTGGCCTTCATCCTGCTTCCGACGCTTCATCTTCCCAATTCGAGCTACACAGAAAAACCAACCACAAGGCCCCAATGACATGGTCCTCAATGACCCTGTGAGGTTCTGGGGCCTAGGCCCCACAAGCGCAGCCAGCTGAGGCCTTAGAGGGCTGGCTCTCTGCCTTTCCCTATATCTGTCCTCTGAACAGAGGCTCAAGGCTCTTCAGAGAGCTGGGCTGGGAGAAGCCTGGTCTCCTCTGCCCACCCAGGTAGACAGTGGTTGCTATCTGGGGGCTCTGCACCCTAGCAGCTGGGAGTGGATGGAGCGAGTCCCTGAAATCACACATCTGGGAGCTCAATGGCAAGAGAGGGAATGGTGCTGGAGGGCACAGATGGCATGGTGTGCCATGCACTGGGCTGTCTGGGCACACAGTGGGCAAGCTACCGACTTGAAGTTTTTTCAGATTTTTGCTGGAGTTTGTTCCTATCTGGTGTAAGAAGTCATAAAGTTCCAATATTTTCTCCCAGAGATTGAGCAAGGACAATGATTTATAAAATGTTTGCCCACAAGCATTATTACTCCCATTTTATGAATGAAGAAACTGAGGCCCCAAGAGGCTTTTAAGTGACTTGCCTAAGGTCAAGGAAGGACTCACACCTGAGTCTTCTGACCCTGACCCAGTCCAGTGGTCCTCCCACTGCACTCTGCTGTTTCTACTAAAAGCAACTCCATTTTACAGAGGGATAGACTGAGTCAGCCTCTTGGAGACTGCTCCCTGTCACAAAGGGTCACTTCTGTAGAAGGCTTCTAGCTGTGGCCCAGGTGCATCTTGGGAGCTCTGTGCTCCCCAGAGCACCTTCACTTCCAATCACGGAGGAAGGGAGGGAGTGGCCTCAGAGGCAGAGGCTGTGGGCCAGTGAGCCCATGGCACGGCTAATTAATGCTGAAAGAGTGATCATTTCTAATTAGCTCACTGATCCCTCTCTTCCTCCAGCCCGACAAGCCCTAGAGCTCCAGAACTCAGGGAAGCAGGGGCAGCACTTGGGGGTGTGGTGGGGGGCTCTTTCCCAAACCCCGCCCGGTCTGCTTTCTTTCCAGCTTCTCCATTGACAGCTTCGTGGGGACCCAGGTTCTTCAGTGATTATTTCAACCTTCTGCTGGGAGGTGAGGAGTTCACTAATGTTTATTAGCATTAATAATGATGATTAGGCTGTCAGAGGACTCTTGGAGAGCCACCATCTCAGCCTGCCTGCCTTCCCTATTACTGATGGCTCAGCTAGTGGGAGGGGAGGCACACACTTAACCCCTTCCCACCTGGACCCTCCGGCCCAGGCAGGCTGGAGAGCCCCACCTGGGCATTCTGGCAACCAGTCATTCTGGAGTTAGCCCCAGAGAAGCAGTTCTAGTGGGGTCTGGGGAAGGGGGGAGGCTGTGGGTGGCCTATCTGACTCCTACCTCACAGAGCAGAAAGACCCCCTCCCACACAGCCTGACTCCCCCAAGGATGCCCCTAGGAGGGCCTGGCCAAGGCCATCCATGCTCCCAGATGTCTCCCCACCCTAAATCCTGGGGGCCCCCTTGCTTCTGGCTGACATCAAAGCTGCCAAAATGTGGCCCCTTGAGGCTCGGTGAGGCTGAGGTGACTTGCCCAAGGTGACAAAAGCAGTAAATGACCAAGGTGTGTTTCGGAGACTCTAAGCCCCCCCTCTTCCCACTGTCCTGTAATCCCTGTCAGTGCCCCAGGGGCTAGACCTGATGGGAACCTGGGACAGAAGAGACCATATAACGTACACGCCTGCCTGGGGACAAGGGTGGCCCCATTCTCCCCTCTCCCCTGGAAGGTCTCAGTCAAGTTCAAGAGGCTGAGAAGCTAGAGGAGATTCCCACCCCCTCTTCTGTCCTTGACAGAGCTGCCAGGTACAGGGAGCCCAGTGAGCTGAGCCACTCAGTGGGCAGAAAGGGCTTATCTCATTCCCTCCATGCTGGAGCTGCAAGAGTCCTTAGAGATTCTCTGGTTTAACTTCACTCAACAGATAAGGAAACTGAGGCACAGAGTGACACACTGATTGCCTACAATCACACAGGTAGTATGTTGTAGGCCCCTAACTCTAGATTCTGGGCTCCTTCTCCTATAGCTGGGAGGCTGTTAAGCCCAGATCCTTGACCTCCAGAGAAACCCTGTGAGGTTACCATTCTTGTGATCTTGAGGGCCCGAGGGCCAGACATTACAATCCATGGGACTCAAGGATCACCCTGCTTGGCTGGCACATGGCTAAAGGTGCCCAATGAGGCGGTTTGGATGGCAGAAGCACTGAGCACTAATGCTGGGAGAGGTCAAGAAGGCCGAGCTCCTAGAGAGCTTCTTTGATGGGGCAGCAAGGTGCCATTCCTCTGAGCTCAGCACTGGGGCCAAAGGGCTCCCAGGAGCCTCATTCCAAAGCCATCATGGCCTGGGGAGAAAACAGGCAGCAGACGCTTGGTTTTGGGGGAGACTTGGGGCAGAAATGATGTGGGTCCTGGGGTACAGCTGGGTACAAGGCAGTGGCTCTGTAGAAAGGAGGTTATCTAGTGATCATCTCCCATAGAGTTTTACAGAAAGAAAAAGCAAGGTGGCCAGGGAGGGACTGGCTCTTTGTTCTTCCCGATCGTATCTTGCCTGGCAGGAGATGGCTCCGTGAGGATGGACTGCAGGGAAGGCAGCTAGTGAAGAAATTCTCCCCTACACTGGCGTGGGCCAAGCCAGCTGCAAGGGCAGCAGAGTCAAGTTTTCCCAACGGCCTGCCCTGCCTGTGGTGCCCAAGGACCCAAGAGGGGAAGGACTCCCAACCCCTCTGCCCCGAGGAGATATACTGGAGTGGCTGATGCCAGCAGCTGCAGGCCGGCCCCAGGGTTCTTGCCCATGGCTGCATCACGGTACCAGAAGGAATAAAGGGACTCCTTGGCAATGGAAAAAGCGCTGGTTTTAGAACTGGAGGACGAGGTCTTTGCTATTTACTTCTTGTGGGATTTGGGGAAAATTCCTTTGCCTCTGTGAGCCTCAGTGTCCTCGTCTGTAAAATGAGGTTATTAGCTTGACTCTAAATCTCTCCATAGTCCTATGCCTAGGTGAGGTGTATGTAGATGAGTCCTGTGGACTCCCTGCAGCTGGAGGGCCAGCAGCTGTGGCTTGCCTGTGAGCAATGTCAGACCAGGTCACTCTTTCACTCAAGAAGCTTCAGTGGCTCCCTGTGGCCCGAGATGAACCTGCTGCCTGGCATCCCAACCCTTCCCTCGAACCCCCTGGTTCAAATCTATCTTTCCAGACTCATTTGCTACTTCTTCCCCTCACACGTTCCCCATCCCAGGCAAACTGACCTATGTGCTCCTCAACATTCTGTCTTGTGGCCCATCCTCATGCTTCCTGACTGACACTGCCTAGCAGCCTCTTTACTTCCCTGCTTTCTTCTCTCCAGGTTTTCCTGACACAGCCCTCTCCCACCCAGCTGCTCCTCCTCCAGGTCAAGCCCCTTCTCTTGGGGGTCCCCCAAGGCTCTGGCCTGGGACAATCTGGCTTCTCCCACTAAACTCTCACTTGGCGGTCTCAGTGCCCACATTCTTACCTATGGGTGCTACAGAAACGACTCTCAGGTCTATCTGTCCAGCCCTGATGTCTCTCCCGAGTTTCAGTCTCACATCTCCAACTGCTTATCAGACAGTGTGAATGAGATGCTTTACAGACATTTCGAGCCCAACACGTCCAAGGGAGCTCAAGCACTCCCCTCTCTGTAACGTTCTTCTTGCTGGGGGTGGGGAGCCCCAGTCACCCCAGCTTTACAGCCTCAGTATCGCCCTCTACTCCTCACTATCTCCACCCCCCCCCATCTGTTGGCAAGGCCATCTCCTGAATACTCGCCCTCCTCTCCTCAACTCTGTGCAGGCGCTCCTAGCTCATGGCTTCGAGCTGCCTCGGCTGCTGTTGGGACGGCCTGCTTCAAGCCTCCCCACTCCAATTCATCCTCCCCTCAGCTGTCATGGCCATCTTCCTAAGGGGCAGGTCTGACCATGTCACCTCCCACTCCCCTCAATAAACTTCCATGGCTCCCTACTACCTCTGAGACTGATATAAAATCTTGTTTGGCTTTCAAGGCCTTTCCCACCTTTCCATTCTTCTTACACCACCCCTTCCCCTCAGGCTGGCCTGGCTGTTCCTTGCACAGGACACACCATCTCCTGACTCTGGGCATTTCCCCTGGCTGTCCCTCCTCTGCTGGCCTCCTGGCTTCCTTCCAATCTCAGCTTAAATTCTACTTTCTGCAAGTAGGCCCTCCTTATCCCTCTTAATGCCAATACCTTCCCTGAAGCCTCTCCCTGGCGGACACTCCTAGTACACAGGAGCTGCAGGCAGTTACCCACTAGACTGGACCTCCAGGCTTGATCCTTGCCTTTCTCTGCATCTCTAGTGCTCAGCATGGTGCTTAGGATGTAGTAGGCGCTTAATCAATGCCACCGACTTGACTGACTTGCACTCCCTAGTGCCCCCCCCACCCCCTCACCACTTTCACTCGGCTCCTTGAAACCATTCTGGGGACATTCTATTTGCTGACTTTACCCCCAGGGGAGACTGTAAGCTGCAGGAGGGTAAGGCTTCCCTCATGCCCGGCAGCACCCCGTGTGGGTCCATGAGGTCACTGGTGTGGAAAGGGATTCCCAGTGAGGAACTTCCCTCAAGTGATGAGTCTTAAGGGAGCCAGCTAAGAAGGGTAGGGGCTGCCTTAGGTCACCCTAGGCAGGGACAAGAATTCAACCTAGGTGCTCCCTGGCTTGGAACCTAGAGCAAGGCAAGGGCTCCTGAGGCTGCCTGGGGTAAGGCAGAAAGAAAGGGAGCAGAGCTGACTCTCTTCTTCCTCTTCCACTGCAGGGGGTCTGGTGGGAGCCAGGGGTCACGGTCGAGCCACCCTGGGCCTCTCCCTACTGCCTGTGCCAGGTGCCTGGGCTGAAGGGATCCTAGACCACAAAGTGTCTGTACCCAACTCCAGCACCCCAAGAGGGGATAGCTGTGGCCTGCTTGGAGGTGGTCCCCAAATGTGCTATGGCTCCCTCTCCTTGCCCCAGAAGAAATGGGAAGGCTCCTGAAAGTAGCACCAGGAGCAGGTTTGGATCTCAGCTCTGCTGCTGACTAGTTGGGTGCCCTCAGGAAAGGGGATGTGGAGGTACAGGACTGGGGTGGAACTATGTAGTACCCTGGTGACCTTGGACCAGTCCCTTCACTTCCATGGGCCTCGGTTTCCTCTCCTATAAAATTAGGAAGCAGGACTAGATAACCTCTAAGATCTCTTCTGCTGTAGATCTGAGATGCTAAAGGCTCTGAGCCTCAGTTTCCCCATCATTTGGCCTCTGAAGTTCTCGAAGTGCCTTCTAGCGCCCAATCCCACCGTTCCCGTTTATCAGTGACTGGCGCGGAGTTTTGGTGGATGCCCAGAGCCGGGGAGGGCTCTCGGGTCCGGACTCACCATTCAGCCGGGTCTGCCGGTTGGCTCTCACTCTCAGGAAGGTCTGAGGGGAAATCCGGGCGGGCGGCGCGGGAGAGGCGGCAGCGGAGAGCGGAGGGAAGGAGAGGGGCACGGTGAGGTGGGGTGAGGTGCGGTGGGGCGCCGGCAAGCGAGGCCCCCTCCCCTGCCTCCCCAGGCCCCCTCTCCCTTCCCGGGCCGCCCCCGCCCCTCCCCCCAGGCCCGGCCCGTGTCAACAAACCTACTTCCTCCCTCCTGCCGCCGCCCACGCCGGCCGCCCCGCTGCGCCCGCGGCTCCGGGCCCTCGGCATAGCCGCCCCCGGCCCCCGCGCCGCCGCCCCGGCCCCCGCCCGGCCCCGAGGCCGCCGATGCGGGCGGATTCCCCGCGGCTGCCCGGCGGCGGCGCCGCCTCAGCTCCCAGCAGCGGCGGCGGCCATGTTGGCCCTCATCATGTGACCGCCGCTGCCGCCGCGCTCCTGGGGTAAGAGGTCACGAGCAGCGCCCGCAGGAGGCGGGGCCGCGGCGCGCAGGCGGCCCCTTTGGACTGGGGGGATCCCCCCCCCCCCGACCCCCACGGGGCCGGTCCCTGTCCTTGTGACTGGCAGTGTGCGAAGGTTGGCTGACCCCGGGCGGGCCTCCTTGGGACAGCGTGGATCAGTGTGGGTCAGCCTTGGGGCCCTGAGTATGGGGTGTAGCCCTTGGCAGTACTGGGGGTCTGCGAGGAAAGCGCTGAATCCGTGTTACATGTATAAGCTGGGTGTGTGTGTGTGTGTGTGTGAGACAGCCCCCCCTCCCCCCAGTGATGTATCCGTATGTTATCAACTTGGGGTCTGGGGGTCTGAGAGTCTGACTCGGCTTCTCGGAGCAGGACTTGTCTTTATGTAGCAATCTTTGGGCCCTTAGAACGTAAGGTATCTTTAAGTATCAGCTGCGGAGGGGGGGCGGGGCTGTCAGGGGCCGCCCCTTAGAACGTGATTTATCAGTATGTATCTGTATCCGCACGAGATCTTCGGTCCTGGCCCCACCCCTTAGAGCAGGATTTGTCCTGTATCAAACTTTGGGCCCTTAGACGAAATATCCATCCATGTGTATCAGGCATATGGATCAACATGGGGGGTATGGGTCTGGCTTAGAATGGGATGTTTCAGTGGTGTTTCGTTACATGTATCAGCAGTGGGGCCTGACTCTCCCCACCACCCTCCCTCTTTGATGTTTAGCAGTATGGATAACCCCCTGCTTCCAGTCTGAGGCTGATTCTGACCCTGTCCAACCCTTGGAACTTAATTATCAGGCTAGGAGCTGCCTCCAGCTGCTTCTGTCTTACTCTGACCCAGCCTGGCACATCCCTTAGAACCTCATGTATCTGGTTTTGTCAGTTATGGGTCTGCCTGTCAGGGTCTGTCGGGATCGGGCATGCCCCGCTCAGAAGTTATGTCCTAGCCACCTGTCTGGGTCTTATTTGTCTTCCGGTCTCACCCTTGTCCTGACCTCACACCATTGAACCTTGGGTATCTGCTGTCCTTGGCCCTGGACACTGTTTATCAGCTGTCTGGTTTGGGACCCACTACATCCCATGGCCAGCCCCCCAGACCTTTATGTGTCAGCTCTGGGGCCAGGTCTGGAGCTGGGTCTGTGGTCCTGGAAGGTAACACACCAAGGTGTCCTTCTGGAGAGTATGACTTGCCACTTCCTGCCTCCTATCAAGTGTTTTTCCCCTCACCTACCCACGGAGGGAGTGACTAACCTTAGTGTACAAATAAGTGGAAGCAAGCTTCAATTTGTACTCCTTCTTTGGATGAGCTGGAAGGGCATTATCTTCTTCAGTCCCTCTCACCTTGGAGCTTCTGTGATGCTCCCCTCTGCTTTCTAGCTCAGTAGATCACCTCTTGGCTGAATGATTGTGACAATCTCCTAACTTGTCCCTTTAGGTACTCAGCATTTCAATCAAACTGGGCTAAATGCTGTTCCTTGAACTTTCAGTTGCATCTCCTGCCTCTGAATCTTTGTCCACTTAGTTTCCTAGGTATTCCCCTCTTCTTCTCTTCAGTACCAGCTCGTGTGCCACCTGCTCTAGGAAGCCCCCTTAGCAACCCTCCTTGTTCCTCTTGAGCTCCCACAATGCATCTTGTTGATACCCCCTTCACTCCCTTCCTCCGTGGGCCTTTCCCCTGACCAGCTTGGTGATCTTCATTGTCATTATCTGTATATGGCTGGTCTTGCTTACTAGATTGTGAGCCTATGAAGGGTAGGAATCATGACTTCCTCATTCATATCCCCACAGAGTCCAGGCCAGGACCTTGAAACAGCAATTCCCTCTACATTTCACTGATGAGGAAGTTGAGACCCAGAGATCCTCCACTTGGCCCTAGGAGAGAAGGCCTCAGCTGAGGAGGAATGAGGTCCTTGGGGAGTTATTCTCTCTCTTTCTCTCTTTCTCCTTCTCCCTCTTCCCCTCATCCCTCCCTTCTTCTTCTCTGTTCAAAACCCTTTAGTCTTTCCTACTTCTTCTCAATAACTCCACTGAGTGACATTCAAAGCCTTCTGCAACCTGGTGCCACCCTAAGTTGTCACTGTCATATGAGATAATGCAGAAAAAGTACTTTGCAGACCTCAAAATATTATGTAAATGTCATCTCTCCTCCTCCTCATTATTATTATTATTTTTTTACCTTTTGGAGGGCAATTGGGGTTAAGTGACTTGCCCAAGGTCACACAGCTAGTTTTGTGTTGTGTCTGAGGCTGGATTTGAACTCAGGTCCTCCGGACACCAGGGCTGGTGCTCTATTCACTGCGCCACCTAGCCGCCTCTCCTCCTCCTCATTATTATTTATTTCCCAGGCTCCAATTCATTTTTAAAACACTTCAAACCTGGCCCCAGCCTCTCTTTCCAGGCTCATTGGGCACTGCACACTCTTCTACCCTCTACAGTCCAGTCCAGCAGACCTGCCCTCTGTGCCTCACACTCAGCAGCCACTCCTTATTTCAGCTCCATGCTCTGGCACTGACCTGGCCTCCATGCGCAGAATCCAGTCCTCACTCACCTCCTTAGAATCTCTTCCTTCAAGACAACCAGAGCACCATTGTCTACATGAACCCCTCCCTCCCCAAATGCTCTCCTGCTCCAACTACTTTGTGATTAATTGTTCTGCTTCTATTAACATTTATTCTCTGTATATTTGTGCTATCTATACTTCTATGTGGAGCATAGTGGATTGAGTGCCAGACCTGGAGTCAGGAAGACCTGAATTCAGACACTTAACTAGCTGTGTGACCCTGGGCAAGTCACTTAATGCTGTTTGCTTCAGTTTCCTCATCTGTCAAATGAGCTAGAGAAGGAAATGCAAACCACTCCAGTATCTTTGCCAAGAAAACCCCAAATGGGGGCACAGGGTTGGACCCGGCTAAAATGACTGAACAGTACTTATTTGTCCTTGGTATCTTCCTCATCAGAACGTCAGTTCCTTGGGAGTTGGGATTGTTTCCATCTATATTGTTTCCAACTATAGTCCTAGACTAGCCCAGTCCAGGACCTAACTTCCACATGGTAGGTATTTAGTATCTGCTCCTCTCCATGTACCCATGTTCCCTGCACTCTAGCCAAGTTGACTGAGTCTCTCTGACAGAATCATACTGTGAATCCTCCCACTGGCTTTTGGTCATACTGGTCTTTCTCCCTGGAATGCCTTCTTCCTCCTTGCCTTAACTATGTGTATCTAGACCTATCTCTCAAGAAGCCTGCCCCAAGACAGTTGGCAATGACTCGACCTCCCCTGCCCCCAGTGTCTGAGCCTCCACAAAGATCTTGGTACCATTCTGATGCACCCAGCAGGCAATGTTATGTATCCTAGCTGCCTTTAGATTCCAAAGCCCTTGAAGGAAGGGGCCATGTGTCCTTCAGCAGCTAGCACACAATAATTGTCTGATCAGTGTTTGCTGAATTAATGTCTCCCTCATCTGTCTGTATCCTTCTTGCTAGGTCCTCTACTCTTTCAATCTTGTCTTTCTCTGTATTCCTCCCTGTCTCTCACCCTGTCCCTCCCTCTCTTGGTCTCTCTTTTCTCCTGCCTCTTCATTTTCTTCATATTTCTCCCTTTTCCTTTGTCAGGTCCCCTCTCTCTATTTCTCATCTCCCCACTCTTTCTGTCTCTCTCCCTTCCTTTGTGTCTTGTTCTGTTAATCTGAGACACAAAGGTGTTTCCTTCCCCCCTTTTCTATTTCTCTTTCTACCACTTAACCTCTTTCCCTCTGCTCTCTACCTGGACATCTCCCATTTGGTTTCCTCTGCATTAAATCCCAGCCACCATGTCAATAACTATGTCCCCTTAGGCTCAGATGGGAGAGCATAAGTGCCCCAGAACTAATAGCACTTCCCACCCAGGCCACTAGTCCTCCTTTCAGCCCTTTCTCCACTGCAGATAGGATCTGGCAACTGCCTCAGCTGGGACTTTGATCCCAGCTTCTTGGGAGCCACATCAACTGAAGACCTGGAAAAGAAAGTTCTCAGCCTCCAAGTCCTTGCCCTCTCAGATGGTTCGACACCAGAAACAGAAGGATTTTATCAGTGGATAGAGTATCAAAGAAGATGCATTTCCATCTATCTGCCTTGTCACCACACCCAAAGGACTATTGGGCTTTTCCATTGGACTTAGCTGAGATCTCTTTTCTATACCTTGAGAGCAGGGGCTGGCAGTACTGAGCGCAGTGCTATGCACATAGTAGGCACTTAAATACTTTTTCATTCCTTCACTTATCTTTGTCTCTCTCTTGTTGCTATTTCTGTCTCTTCTGTCTCCTTACCTTTCTCTGTCCCTCTCCCTCTCTCTCCCATATCTATCACTCTTTTCTCAGTTTCTGCCCGTCTTCCTCTCTCACTGTTTCTCTATCTCTCTTCTTGTTTTTTTCCCATGTCTCTTTCTGAATGTCTCTGTGATACTGTATGATTGGGGGTGGGGGGGGTCAGGTGGCTTCTTCAGCATGAAAAGGGCCTTCTGGGCAGAGTAGAACCCTTCTTGGGGCAAGGCTTAGGTAGTTACAGCGTTAGCAAGAGGAAGGGCTAGGACCATGGCTTGGGTTGGGGTAGTGGCCTCAGGTGGGATGAGACAACAGACAGAGGATAGCAGGAAATGCTTCCATTTTTGTTCCATAGAGGATGATCTTTGGATAGAAGAAGGCAAGAGAAAGCTGGACAAATTCAAGCTTCCTGGACCAAACGAACGAATTGCCTCAACTTCTGAAGGTGAAGATTTCTGAACTGTTTGATGCTGATCCCTGAAAGCCTAGGGAAGATGGGAGAGATGCCTCAGGCCTGGAGAAAGGCAACCATTGTCCAGTCTTTCCAAAGAGAGAAGGCTTCAGTTATTGGCAACATCCTAAAGTGGTACCTATAAAGTGATGGCTTGGGAGAAATTCATGATACAGGATGTTTCTGGAGCCCTTTAGGGTTATCAAAAACCCTCTACAGACAGGATTTCATTTCATCTTCACAACCACCCTGGGGAATAGGTGTGGCAGTGGTTATTACCTAGATTTTACAGATAAGGAAACCGAGGCTGAAGTTGCCATAATCACACAATTAGAAAGAATCCAGTAGAGGATTGGCCATCAAAGTCCGAAGGTTCTCCCCTAGTTTGGGATACCTCTCTACATCAAGCCTGGGAAAGGAGATGGAAAGAATCAGCTGGGCACCATCGGGCCAGGGTGGTCAGATCAGCCTCACTTCTTTTGTTGACAGGACTACTGAACTGGTCCATCTGGGGAATGCTGCAGCTACATTGTTTGACAAAGTCTCTCATGCAGAAGAGATGGAGAGAGATGGCCTGTAGGTGATAGGACATTTAGGTGATTTGGAAACCAGTTAAATGTCTGAATCCAAAGAGTTATCATGAAAGCTTAAATGTCAACTTGAATGGAGGTCTCCAGTGGAGTGCCTAAGGGATCTGTCTGTGTTGTGCAGTTTTGTCTTACTCCATACATATATCTTGCCCCTGCAAAATCAGTTATATATTTTATTTGCTCTTGGCATACTCTCCTTCACCTACTTCCTTATCTGTGAACAAATCTCTTCCTCCTCTAATAGAAAGTCAGCTCCTTGAGGCCAGAGTCCATTTCCCTTTTGCTTATATATCCCAAATACCTAGCACAGTGACAGATAATTAATTAATGTTTGTTGATAGACTGATCACATTTTCAGGGAGCCCTAAACTGGGAGGGATAGTTGACACATTGATGTCAAAGTCAGGATTTTAACAGTCAGGCTAGAGCATAGGACTGAATCTAAAAAGATGATTGAAATTTTATAGGGACAAATGTAAAGTCTTTTACTTGGGTTTAAAAAAATCAACTTTACAAGTACAAAATGGGAGAGAACTGGGTAAAAGACAATAGTTCTTCTGAAAAGAATCTGAGGTTTTAGTGGATTGTAAACTCAAAAGCATGACAAGGAGACCAACAGAGTCAAGGCTGTCCTTGCTTGCAACACAAGACACATAAAAGACTCATCTGTGGTGACGTGCTCTTATGAGACCCTCCCTAGAGTACCACTCCCTGAAATCTTGTTCTTCGGTGGTTTTTCAATCATACTCAATTCTTTGTGACTCTTCTGGGTTTTTTTTGGCAAAGATACTGGAGTGGTTTGCCATTTCCTTCTCCAGTTCATTTTACAGGTGAAGAAACTGAGGCAAACAAGGTAAAGTGACTTGCCCAGGGTCACACAGCTAGTACATGTCTGAGGCTGGACTTGAACTCAGGTCTTCCTGACACCAAGTTCAGCACTCCTCTTCTCCTTTCCTTTCCTCTCCTCCCTTTCTCTCTCTTTCTCTCTCTCTCTCTCTCTCTCTCTCTCTCTCTCTCTTTCTTCTCTCTTTTTTCTCTTCTCTCTCTCTTTTCTCGGCCTCTCCCCCTCTCCTGGATCCATTTCTCTGTCTCTGCCTGCCTCTTTTTGAGGGGCTCCCCCAAACCCCTATGAATTTCCTGACACCAAGAGCCCACCAGCAGAGATGGGTCAGGGAAGCTTCAGATTAGGGATGGGTAATCTCAGGTTCTTTCTAGTTCTGTGTGTGACTCATTGGCTTTCCCTCCCTGGAAACAGGGAAGAAGCAGAAGCAAAGCTGCTTTGTTGTCTCTTGTCCTGGTTTCCACAACATTCTCACCCCCTTTTTGAGGTAGAGGTCTCCCAAACCACTTCCTTGCCCAGGCTCAGCTCCATCTTCTCTGGTCCATTGACATTCACAGACTTTAGAAGCCCTGAGCCTGTGGCCTTGGTCAGTGTGAGAGGGAGAAGGGTAGGGCTTGCCTCCATCATCCACAAGACCCTCTACTAACACTTCCACAAGACTTACCTTTGGGCCAGGAGGCTTCCAGGCTACCAGGCCTGGCCTTGACATCATCCTGCATGGTGGTTATGAGCTCCTGCTCTGGCTTCCTCCATGCCCCTTCTGCTGGGGGTGGAAGTAACCAGGGCCAAAGCCTAGGATTTGAGTCCTCAGTGCCTGCCTGCTTTTCCATCTTCACAAGGACAACCCAGGACTCTGAGACTTTCTAGACAGCCTAATGGAATCCCCTGTTCATGCCTGCAGGTGTGTTAGCCTGAAAAATTCTGTCTGACCCTGGGAAAATCCTCCTCACTCTTTCCCCAGCTTGCCCCAAAGCTGCCGTCCTGATTCCCAATCTTCAGCCAGGGGTTGGAGTGCTAGGTACACAGAACCACCAAAAATCTGAGTGGTCATCCAGGCCTACTCTGGGTGGGGGACAGAGTCAGGGGGTATAGGTTGGTGGGAGAGGCAGAGAGGCATCCTCTCTCTTCCCCAACCCCAGCCCCCCAGCTCTTGGGCATGGGAATGATGGGTTCATTTGCTCCCATCCTAGCAGATTGTCTCTTGCTAGGGAGTACTGCACATATGTGAGGTTCTGAGACCCACCTGATATCTGTCAGAGTGGTGCAGATCATCTGAAGAATGTGGAGAGGCTGTGGGTGAGTCCCCTTCTCGCTTGATTGAGGTTGATAATAAGAGAGACTGTAGGAAGAATAAAAACAGGAGGGGAGGTTGGTAGGGGCTGGGACACAGATTCTTCCACCCTTCCTGTAACCTTCCCTTTGTGGTCCATCTGGAAGGGTTTGCTCTCCCTGCCTCATCTGAATGCCAGTGACCCTTCTGCTGGGAGGTCTATCTCACTATAAGCCTGAGAACAAACTGTGTCTGGTCATATACTACCATCCTTCAAAGGTGCCACCCCATCAGAGAGTCTTCTCTGATTTCCCCAGGCAGAAGTGCAGCTTGTGACTGATGATACCAACATGGATGCCTGTACTTCTCAAGCACTGTAAGGCTGAGAAAGCTCTGCTGCCAACAGATTCTGAAGGAGCTAGTGGAGGAGGGTGAATAGAGTGCCTCCATTGCACAGTGAGGAACATGAAGCCCAGGGCTGGGGGCAGGGTGGGGGGAGGGGAGAGGAAATGCCCCCTGCCTGAGCTCAGTCCGGGTCTAAGGACCCTTATCACAATCTGCCCTGGGCTTCTATAGGAATTCCCTCTGGACCAGGATGAGCCTGGAAAGCCCTCAGAACTGAGCAAGCATCTCCATCATGTGGTTGTCCAGCCTCTTCTTAAAGAACTCCAGTGAGAACTCCTTTCCCTCTGCCTCTCCAGGCAGCCCATCCTACTGCTGGACAGCTCCCAGGTCCTCTCAGTGTTCCTCTGCCACAGAGCAAGGAGGATCTCTTCCCACAGGGACAGTTTTTCCCATAGTTAAACACAGCTCTCATGTCTCTTCTCCCTTCTCCCCAGCTCAAGGATTCTCTTTTCCACACCAGGCTTCTCCTAAACCCCTAAACCCAGCAGCCAGAACTGAGGACCGGGATGTTAGGTTTTAATGATCAGATGCAAGGCCACACCTCCCAGTTCTAGGATGCTGGACCCAAAGGGTCTCATATCACAACTTTACCCCCACACTGAGAGAGAGTGACAGTCTCATCCCTACTTCACAGAGGAGGAAACTCAATCCCATCCAAAGGAAGGGACTTGTCCATGGTCACCCAGCTGGGAAGCAATGGTGCCTGGTCTTGGCTCCAAAGGTAGGGCCCTCTCCCAGGATGGGGTCTCCTCCACCCACCAACACACAGTAGAGGCCCAGAGCATCTTTGCTGATGACTTGGCAATCAATCTTTTTTATCTATTATCTCAAATCAGGAAAGAGGGGAAGGAGGGAAAGACAGAAGGTCAGATAGCCTGCAGGAGGAACTTGGGTTCAGTGATCACGCCTTTGCATGTGAGTTGCAGGTCTCTATATCCAGCCCTTGCCTCCCTCCTGACCCCTTGGCCCTGATCCCTAGGCCCCCACATTACTGACTGCCTTTTGGTTACCTTTAATGCACCATGTCTGAAACAGTATTCATCATCTTTCCCCTCCAAACTCTCCCCTTTTTCCAGGCTTCCTGTTATTGGTGAGGGCAGCACCATCTTCCCAGGCACCCAGGCTTGCCTTCTAGGTCTCATCTTCAACTCTTCCAGTGCCTTCACCCCCATATCCAATCTCTTGCCAAGTCCTGTCATTTCTGTCTTCAGAACCTCTTTCCTCTAAGCCCCCTTCTCTGCTCTAACACTTACCATCCTGGTGCAGAACCCCCACTGCCTCTCACCTGGACTACTCTTATAACTTCCTAACTGGTCTCTCTGCCTCCAGTCTTTCACCTCTCCAATCCGTCCTCTGTTCAGCTGCCAAAATGATAGTCCTTGAGATACATACAAGTCTAATCATGTCCCTCTTCTACCCAAAGATCTTTAGTGGCTCCCTATTATCTCTAGGCTAAAATACAAACTTCCCATTTAGCAGTCAAATCCTCAGCCTGGCTCCATCCAGATCTTCCAGTGACAGGAAACACTCTACTGCTTCCATGCCTTTTTACAGATGGTGCAGGAGGTCCCCAAAGCTTGGGATGCCTTTGTGTTTCTCACCTTCACTCTTAGAATCCATTGTTTCCTCCAAAGCTCAGCTCCAGGGGCTACATATATACCCAGAAATGCAGATACATATGTATGTGTGTATATAGAATGTACACGGGGTGAATATACACATACATGAGAATATATATGTGTATACATAGTGTATGTGTGTATACACATATACATTATACATGACATGTAATGTATATCTACAAGAATATAATACATATACTAGGTCTATAACAATATATAATGTAAGCATAATGTATATACCTGTATATACACATGCGAACATATGCATGAGTGTGTATACATGTGTGTGTATATAGTGTATGTGTGTATACCCATATCCAAAATATAGAATGAATATATACAAATATATAATGCATACAATACATACATGCATATACAATATAACAATATATAATGTGCATATGATGTATATATGGGCACACACATATAATGTATACATGCATGTGTATATATAGTGTATGTGTGCATACACACATACGTGTGCATATACACGAGGACATACATATGTATATATAATGTACACATTGGGCATATACATATGTACACGTATAATGTATATGTGTGTAGTCTATACATATGCAGGTGTATATATACATATGTATGTGTATACAGTGTTTGTGGGTATATACATACACACACGTGTGGATATATAATGTGCATATATGCATACACATGCATAAAATGCACACACATATGTGCCCACACATGTGTATGATGTACACACATTGTATACAAGTGTGTACATAGAGCACATGTATATGCATACAGTGTGCACTGTGTATATACATATATACATGTATGTGTATACAGTACACATGTGTATGTAATATAAATGTGTGTAGATCAATAGATCCTTCTAATAGAATGTAAGTGCCCTGAGGGCAAGGGCTGTTTCATTGTGGTCTGTATGACCTTAGCACCCAGCACAGTGATTGGTGCGTGCGCGCGCGTGCACACACACACACACACACACAGAGTAGGTGTTTAATAAGTACTTATTGAAAGGATGACTGATTGCCCCTGCTCCCCCCAGTGGCTCCAAGTGAGGGAAGGCTTTCCACCTCTCCCTCATAGTTGACTGAGCTGGACCTGGTAGCTATAGCTCCCTTCCTCCTTCTGACCCAAGCCAGTTTTCTCAGCATCTCCTTAGAACTTCTGGAAGGGACTTCAGAAGCTAGCTTGGCTGCAATGACAGGCACAGAAGTACAAGGATCAGAAGAATCCAGGCTCACATTTTGAAAGCAATTTACCCAGATCATCTCATTTCATCAGACAGCTAGGGGATGCAGTGACTAGCTCTGGGCCTGGACCTAGGAAAACTTCAGTGCTAATCCTGCTTCAGATACAAGCTGTGTGACCCTAAGTCACTTAACCTCTCTCTGACTCAGTTCCCCCACCTGTAACATGGGGCTCATAATAGCACCTCTCTTCCAGGGTAGGTGAAAGGATCAAATGAGATAGCTTATGATAAGTGTCTTTCAAACCTTACAGCGCGATTTGTCACGGACCAGTTTCCACACCTAGCCTTGGATCCAAGCCTTGTAGTGAGAGGAAAGCTTGGGTAGCTTACTACAATTTGAAGCCACTGTAATTGTTAGGAAGTTTGTCCTGACATGGAACTTCAGTCTGCCTCCTGACCTGTCCCCTACCCTCTGGTCCTGTCTCTGGGGCCCAGAAGAGGAAATCTCACCTCTTCTCCATGATGCCTCTTTAGATCCTTGAAGCCAAAGTGCCTTCACTTTTTTCTAGGCCAGGCTCCACCCAGACTGAGCTCCCCCTCCTTGGGTTGCTCTGGCCCAGGCTGACCCTGATACCTAAAGCTCTAGGGATTGGCTGCTTACTTTAGGACTGTGGGCTCTTCATTGGGACTGAAGGTGGTGCCTTATGCCCTTGGGGTCATTCCTTGTGGGGGCCAACACTCAGCCCTGTTTCGTTTGTTTTTTGAGGACCCTGGCTGGCCCATATTGACTCTAGGAGGAAGAGCAGCGTCAGGAGCTGAGCTAGAGAAGGTAGGAAGAACCAGTACTTTGAGTGCCGAACTTGCAAGGAGAAAGTGGAACGCTCGGGCCCTTCCCTGGTCAGCCTTGGGTTACCCAACCTGTTTCACGAAGAAGGGAAAAGCCAAGAGCCTGCTTTCCCCTCAAAAGCCCCAGGTTCCTCAGCACAGGATCACAGAAGAGCTAAGAGGAGCCTCTGAGATCACTGCTCCAACTTCCTTATTTCACAGAGGCCCTGAGATGCCAAGATACTTACCTGGGTCCACACAGGTAATTAATAACAGAGACAACACTTGAACCCAAGCCCTCTGCCTCTCATCCGAGGGTTCCTTCCACCACCACTGTCTCCCTCTCTGCTCTCTCTGCTTGGCTGGTGAATGAATGCC
>NW_027185852.1:30402896-30404145 GCF_028583685.1 Petaurus breviceps papuanus
AACCAATCCCAGGCCGTCAATCTCAGCACCTCTTCTGCATACCCGCTGCTTCGATTAATAAATTGTCTATTTCTAAATTGTGCAGAAGTGCTTCCATGCTAAGCATGGGTCAGGAGTGGGTGCTGGGGCCTGTGCCCATGGGGCTGGCAGCCAGGGGCTGGGCTGAGGGCTGGAGAAGAGGCTGGCTCCAGTGTGGGGGGGGAGAGAACTGCACTTGGCAGGCCCTGCTCCCCCCACTCATCCTCCCTCCTCTCCTCCAGGTTTTCACCAGCATGGCCCCACCCCCCACCCCCACCCCCTTGTTTGAAATCGCTGGTGACAGCCCAAAGAAAGCAATTTGGGAAAGAGAGAGAGGTCATTTATCCTCTATCTCCTGGGCTGAGCGCTGGGATGTGACCCGAATTCTGCCCGCATCCTCAGGCGCTGCGTGAGGGGCCGGGTGGAGGTGGGGGCTGGGCTAGAAGCTGCCACAGTCTCTCTCTTCTTAGGCTTTTGGTGGGGAAGGGCCAGGGAAATTAGGTGGGAATGGGACCTCTGTGCTGTCTTGGCATGGACAGAAGGAGCTGTCAGAGGCCCCTGGAGAAGCAGGCCAAGTTTATCACATTTTGCTCAGTGCCTTCCAAGTAGACTGAGAATCCATTGGAGGGAGCAAGGACACAGGCAGCACAGATCCAGCAGGGACTCCATCTTTCCCATCTTGGGTCTCCTGGCCCTTCTTCCCCAATTACCCAGGGTTGTGTGGCCACCATGGAAGAGGAGGGCAAGATGAAATCCTTGGATCCCACACAAAGTTGAGCCAGACTCTCTGCTATCAGCCTTTTTCTCCCTGCTGACAATCCTCCTGCCTCAACATACCCCCTTCTCCCCAATTCTCTGACCCTAGTCAGGGACCCAGCCAGGAAGGACTGGGGACAAGAGGGGTGATACAAAGGAAGGACTCCTTGGTATCAGAGATGCTGAGGGGGAAGCCTGGTTCTGGTGCTTGCTATTTGTGTAAGCTTGGCCCACTTCCTGGCTTCTCTTCTCCTGCTTCAGTTTCCTTCCCTATATTCTGAGGGGCTAATGGACCCTTCTAGCCCCACTGCCAATGTGTGTGTGATCTCAACTAGTACTTTATGCTTCCTCTCCACCTCTTAGTCCTTTTTTTCTTCCTCATCCTCTTCTTCCTTCCCTTCTTTCTTCTCCTCTTCTTCTTCCTCTACCTCTACCACCATTTCCTCCTCTTCCTCCTCCCCTTCCTCTTCCTCCC
>NW_027185852.1:30404155-30419008 GCF_028583685.1 Petaurus breviceps papuanus
CCCCTTCCTCTTCCTCCCCCTCCTCTTCATCTTCCCCCTTCTCTTCCTCTTCTTTTCTTCTTCCTCTTCCTCCCCCTCCTCTTCATCTTCCCCCTTCTCTTCCCCTTCTTTTCTTCCTCCTCTTCCTCCCCTTCCTCTTCCTCCCCCTCCTCTTCATCTTCCTCCTTCTCTTCCCCTTCTCTTCTTCCCCCTCCTCCTCTGACTCCACTTCTGTGAAGCTTTCTAGGCAGCACTAGGCAGTCTCCCTTCACTCCTCCTCATCCATCCATCTCTTTGTGGAAAGGAGAGGTGAGGGGCCCCCGGGGAGGTGATAAACCCTGAGAGGCAGGGCCTCCCCCTCCGCCTCAGCCGCCTCACACCTGGGGCGAGTGGAATAAAAAAAGGTCACCAGCGCTTTTTAAACACGGGCACAAGATCGGGAAAATGTGCTTGGGAAAAAAACCGCTGGCATTAAATCATGACTCTGTGCCCGGCTCCTCGCCTCATTAAAAGTGGCCTTTCGCAAGGTAAAATTATCATTGTAAGCGATAAGATCTTTAAGAAAATAATTCACGGCTTCTTCACCCTTTAATATGATGGCCGCCACTGGCTAATTTTTTTCTTAATGGCAACGAGACCATCAATCTTGTTCAAGACTTCCTCTCTCCCTCCTCCTCCTCCTGATCTGACTCCCCCACCCTCCAGCCCCAGCTCAGTCCCAGTGCCCACAGCCACTGCCCAGCTGCCTCCCTGAACCTCCTTCTCTTCCTCCTGAGCACTCACAGATGTCCACTACCCAGCTCACTCTCCTGGTCCTCCCAGGCCTGGCCCTGTGGCTAAGCAAAGAGCCAGAGCAAGCAGATGCTGGCTTGGCATGGACCTTGGTCCTGGAGCCTAGAAATGTTCACACATGTGTACATTTCTACATTCATATGTGTATGAGTGTGGGGTGAAGACAGTGAGCAAATGCCTCATCTGTGAAATGAGCAGCTGAAAGATAGTCTCTCTAAGGACTCTGGTGGCTCCTGGGACTCTCCTATCCTCACCCCTTCATGTGCTCCCTGAGCTTTCTGTAGGTTTTTACAAAATTGTATGTGTGATTAAAGCCTTTGGGTGCCTGTGTTTGCATCTGTGTGTATGTGTGTGTATCCGTGTCTGTGTTTGTGTGTGTATCCGTGTCTGTGTGTGTGTGTGTGTGGTGTGGGGGGCTGACCTGGTATTTGTCAGCACTGAGAAAATGGACCAAAATTGCCTCCACTTTAGCCATCAGGCCCGCCCCTGCCGTCTGTTCCTTTCCCTGCTCCCCCCCTCCAGTAGTTGGGGTCATATGTGGGGGAAGGAAGGGACCAGATGTGGTGGGAGCAGGGGCCAGATGTGGGGGGGGGTTGGGTGGGGGTCATCAAGTGCCATTGACATGCACTTCCCTTTTAAGCTTGGTCATTTGAAACTATTAAGTGCTGGGTGGGGGCTGCTGCTGGGGCAGCTTGAGGCAAGCCGGGGAGTCTATTTCCCTTAAACAATCCATCAGCGGCTGTCACCCGAGCAGCCCCGCTCCTGCTAGCACCCGCTTTTATCTCTGACCGCGCCAGCGCCTTTTGTGGGATTCTGCACAAAGTGTTCCTTGCCTGATGAAGGCTTTAACTCAGCTTCCAAAGAGGGGCAAATATCACTTAGCAGCCTCATGAGAGAGGCTTTGACAGGCTGCCCCCCACCTAAAGCCAGGCCAGAGCAGGAGTGGGGTGTACAACAGCAGCAGGGATGGGGCCAATCTCCATCCTCCTCGGGCATGGACAGCAGCTTCCTCTAAGCAGGGACCACATGCAAGACACTATCAAGTCCTGTTTAATCTGCCTTTGAAACTCTCCCATTCCATGGTTTCTTTCTCTTCTTACAGCTTTCCACCTTCTCATTCAGGCCCCATTGCCGCCTGCCTGGAGTCTCTCTGCCTCCAGCCTCATCGTTTCCACATAGCTGCCAAATTGATCCTCCTGGATTTGGCCACTGTGACCATGTCATGGGCCACACAAATGCATCTCCACTGCCCAAAGGAGAAAGTTCTAATTCCTCAGTGGGGCATTCAAGGTCTTCTGAAATCCACCTCGAACCTGCCCTTTCAATCTCATTTTACCCGGATGGCCTAGAAACAGTCTCCCTCCCTCAGCGGGTCCTGTGACTCAGTGAGCAGTGGGGCGGCAACACCTGCCCCACCCCCAAACCTCAGCCAGCCTGCTGTGGTCCAGCCCTGCCTCGGGCCTCCTTGCTCCTCCTTTCCCTATCTGACTCTCCTTTAGGAGCTGGCTGCAGTCCTTCTCCCTGAGCCCCTCCCCACTTCTATCCAGGCTCCCAGTCCCACCTGGTGATCATTGCTCCTGCAGTTCAGCCCTTCTTAATAATATTCCAACTAGGGGGCAGCTCCTTCTCCCCCAGGAGCAGAAGCTCCCTGGGACCAGCCCTCCAGCTTCCACCACCAGGTACAGCTGAGCAAAGGGCTAGGCATGCAGGGAAGACAGGGAATCAGCATCCTTATGTCTGCCCCAAGAGTGGGAAACTCTGGTACTGTGGAGGGGATAGGGAGGACTAGGAGGGAGGGGATGGGGAAGGAATTCCCAGGGAATGACCAGAGAAGGGGCAGCTGATGGCTGCTGGTGCTTAGAAACCATGTCCTAAGAACTTAGCCGAAGGAGCCAGGGGTTCTTCTTAATTGGGAGAAGAGAAAACTCAGGGAAGACATGACAGCTGTCCTCAAGTATCTGAAGGACTATGTCCTGTGGTAGGTGTTAGATGTTAGGGGTGTGTGTGTGTGTGTGTGTGTGTGTGTGTGTGTGTGTGCGCGCTCAGTTGTTTCCCTTGTGGCCACATCTATTTGGAGTTTTCTTGGCAAAGACACTGGAGTGGTTTGCCATTTTATTCTTCAACTAATTTTACAGATGGGGAAACTGAGGCAAATAGGGTTAAATGACTTGTCCAGGGTCATGCAATGTCTGAAGCCAAGTTTTAACTCACAAAGATAAGTCTTCCCAATTCCAGGCCCTGGAACTCTATCCACTGGAACTCTCTAACCCTTGAGAGCTGTCCCAAAGGGGTATGCATGGACTGCCTGAGGAGGGGGCTGAATTTTGCTTCCTCTTTCTTGGAAGACAATTCCTTGTCAGGGATGTTGATGAGAGGATTTTTGTCAGGGGGAGGGGTTAGGCTCTCTGAGGGTACATTGGAACATCATAGTAATAATGAGAGCTGTCCCAGAGCTAAAGGAGCATTGCCAGCAATGGGAAGCTCCCCCTCAATGGAAGTCCTTAGGCAGAGGCTGTGCATGTGATATAATGAGCCAGTGACACCTGATGGGTGCCTGAGATGGGCTCTGCCACCTACCTTGGGGGTGCCAGGGGCCATGGCATCCTTCAGGAGGGAATTCTTGCTGCAGAGAAAGAAGACAAGCAGATAAGGTTTCCAGAGGCCCTGGGGAAGGGGATGCAGGACAGGGGTAGGAGCAGCAGCCCTCCTAGCTCCCCACCCCCACTTCATGGCCGGGCCCTGGGTCTCCCTCTGTCCCATGCCTTACCTACCTCCCTGGGTGGGGCAGGGATGGGAAGGTGCCTGCCCCACCCTAGTCCTCGGCTACCTAGAGAGCTTGTGGAGCTGGGGCAGCTGCTGGGGGGAGGGGCTCTTAGAACAGACATGCAACTGCCCCTCCTTCCTCCACCTGGAGAGCCATGACCCTGCAGACCAGACTAGGTTATGGACAATTCCTAGGATTCAGTGGGCTGGCAGCTGCTCTGGGACCAGAGGCCCATTGAGGCAGAGACCAATTCTCCCCATGCCCCTCCTCTTGAGTTGGGAGTGAAAGGTGGGAGGCCCAGTCTGGGTTTAATCCTAGCACCCGTCCCCATAGCCATCTCCCTCCCACTAAGTAGGAGTGACAGGGGCAAGGAGCAGGCCATCACTGGCCCTGGGCCACCGAGCAGGCAGGTCCACAGAACCAGGCAGGAGAGCCAGAATACAGCACCAAGAAGAACCCCTGTGCACTGCGGGGGAGGGCAGAGAGAATGACTGACCCAACTGGACCCCCAAGCTCCCTCCTATTCACCTGGGCTGGCCTAAGCTCGGGAGAGACTCCTGCCCAGGGCACCAGCGACTACTTTTAGGTCCAAGGCCATGCCAATCCCGCTTTGCATTCTCTGACCCTCCCTTCCAGCCCCCTGGGGAGACGGAGGCTCTAAGAAGGAGGAGGAGGAGGGAGGGAGCAGGAGAGAGGCTCTGATGATCTCCCTACTTGCTGCCTGCCTGCCACCGAATGATCCGGGGGCTTTAAATCATGAGCAGGCCCCAGCACCGGTCCCTGCACCCAGCCCAGGCTGGCACTTTTAATTAAGGTGATTTACACCGAATTATCCTTGGAAATAAAGAGGCAGGGAGCTGCCCGCACTGAGCCTCCCCCTCCGCTCCCTGCTGAGCTTTAATCTATTGGGGGAATTGTTTATCTAGCTCATTACCCAACCAAACACCGAGGCAGGCAGAGGCCCAGAGCTGCTGCTGCTGCTGCTGCTAGCTGCTGCCCCTCTGCCAGCCCTGCCATCACCTCCAACGGCCTGCCAGGCTTTAAGGCAGAGAGAAGGGCCAGGGCCTGGGGGCCTGGAGGTGGCCCTCAGACCCACTCTGTTCTTCCTGACTCATCCCATGCTACCTCCCAGAGACACAAGCCTTAGAGTCCCCAACCAGAATCTGAGATTTCCTGAGGAAGACACAGATGTGCTCTGCTTGCCCCTCCCTCCCCGCCTCCAGCACGACCCTCCGGGCTCTGGGGCTTGTGGATGTTGGAAGATATCTCTTTAATTCTATGCCCAGACTCTAGGGCCTATCCCCCCCACCCCTACCCCAAACCAGATACTTCCCTGTGGGATGACCCAGCACTACCTTCAGCTCAGCCTGACTCATTCTTTTCCCTCCTACACCTGCCCCTCCTTGGGACACTATTGGTCCTGGCTTCGGCTCTAATGCCCTACTTCTGGGGTTCGGAAGTGGGTGGTTACAGTGACTGTATTGCTCTGTTTTGGTTGGGAGAGTATGTCTCTGAACCTCTCCCACTGTGGGAGTGGATGATGGGCAGGAGGACCCACAAGAGGGAGCCTGGGAGAGGGGAGGCCTGGCTCTCTCCCCCACCTCCCATGACCCTTCCTGGGAATCCCTCCCGCACCCAATTACAGCCTTAATTGGCAAGTCCGGGAAATCAATTAATTCGCAAATTTTTTCCAATTAAAAATTAAGATAAATCAGGCAGCCTCGTCAGGTGCCAGGGCCAGGCAGTTTGAGGGGGGGGGGCGCCCTTGGAACGCCTTTGCCGGGCAGGCTGTCAGCGGGCGGCCCGGCCGAGACAGATAAAAACCCATCGACCCGTCGCGAGTAGCTCTTCAGCTCCATCGATCAGGCGGGATTTCACTGGCTCTGCAGAGCAGAGGGGGCTGCAGGGGCTCAAGCCTGCCCCACTAATCCGGGGCCTGGGCCCCAGGTGCCCTGATGGCTGAGCCACAGCTCCTTATGGGGTTACTCCCTCCCCTCCCCAAGCCCTCCCCAGAGTAATTTTACAGGGGAGCCAGAATGTGCCAAGGCCCTCCTTAGCTCAAGCCATGCTGGGTCTGCCCCCAGTCTCATTCCCCCTCACCCCCAGAGGCCTGCTCTTCCCACAGACCTTCTTAATCCCTCACTGGTCATTTGGGGGAGAGAAGGCAGGAGTAAGTGACTGGGGTCTAATACTGGGGAAGGTTCAGTGAAATCTGATGAGAGTCGTTGGAAACCAGAGTTCCTGGACAGCCAGGGGGAGCAGCAAGCAGACCTTGGGACCGGGGTTCTCTGTGGGAGGCTCTGAGGCTAGGGCTCTGGGGCCAGGGGCCCTGTGGGAGGCTTTGGCCCTCCAGCTTGGGGAACCCCATGGGAAAGGCAGCAGTGGTGGTGGCAAGACAGAGTAAGTCTGGGGTGGACTGTACCTGCTTGGCAGCTGGGTGAGTTTCTCCAGTTCTT
Source organism: Petaurus breviceps papuanus (assembly GCF_028583685.1). NCBI lineage: Eukaryota > Metazoa > Chordata > Mammalia > Diprotodontia > Petauridae > Petaurus > Petaurus breviceps. The sequence continues at coordinate 30,410,147 of NW_027185852.1, forward strand.
GTTCCATGTGTTCCTGCAGCTCCCCAGGCCGAAGTAAGACCTGGCATATGGGGCAGGTAGGGGCCTGACTGTCAAATAGGGCTGCTGCTGCTGCTGCTGCTGCCGCTGCTGCCGCCTTCTTCTTACCTAGAGAGGCAGGGAGGCAGGAGGAAGGCCAGACACAGACAGGGAAACACACAAAGGTAAGCTGTTAGTTGGGGCTCTTGTGCCCAAAGCACACCTTGGCACAGAACCTCTCTCTTTAGGAGGCTGAGGCTGAGGACACTCAAGCTCGGTAACAGAATCTCTCTTGGCTCCAGCCCCAGCCCACATCACATCTTGTCCCTTCTCTGGCCTCCTGTGGCCATCACCTTTGGGGCTCAAAGGCTTTTGGCAGCTCTTGCTTAGCTTGTCTCCCACTGCTCTCATGCCTTAGCTGTTGTACCCCATGGTTTCCCTCCGCCCCTCCAGCATCACTCAGGCCCAGACTCTCAGAGGTATTCCATCAAGCCTGGAGTTGTACAAGAGTCCCTTCCACTCCATCTTGGACGTGGGCTCTTGCAGCCTTTACCTAAGGACTTCCACTGAGGGACATCCTCCCATTGCTGGGAGTGCCCCTTTAGCTCTGGGACAGCTCTCATTACTGTAATGTTCCTGATCTCCCATGAAATCTGCTTTTTTTCATTTACCTTGGTGCTCCTGGTTCTGCCCTCCGGGGTCAAGCCCAACTGGCCTTGTGTCCCCTCCTCAGGAGCTCAAAAAGAAGAATTTCCCCTTCCCCTAATCTGCTCCTTTCTTTGTCTGTAAGGGGTTTGGATTAGATCAGGCCTAAGGTCCCTTCCAGCTTTGGAGGTTGTAGACCCCCTCACTCCTTGCACTTCACCCTCCCCCATGGAGTCTAAGGCCTTTCTGAATGTGTCTTGTCTCCAGGCCACTCACTACCCTGATGGTTCCTTGGTGGACACTATACAGAGCCTGAAACATGGCCACTCTCCCTCTCACTGGTTTTGGTGCTGAGCACAGTCAGACCAATAGTGATAACCCACAGCCCCCAGGTCCTTGGCATAAGAGAGACTGGTCTCTCTCTCCGATCAGCCTGCCTGTCTCTTAGTCCTTCTAGGGTACATGCCTCTGTCCTTGGTAGCCCCCAAGCCTGCCATGTCCCATTCAATTCAACCCAGGGAGGAAGCTGGGAACTAGGCAAGGACAGAGACATGATGGGTGGGTGAGTGGGTGTCGGCAGCGTTGGGGGGGGACCTGTCAACTCTAAAGATGATGGATGGGGGAGGCAAGGCGGTGGCTGGCGGTGCTGTGGCGTTATCGGATGCTCTGCCCGTCCTACCGACGTGGGCCGCTAATCCCCGGGCGAGGCTGCAGCCGCCCTCCTGCTGATAACCAGGAAATGGGACTGACAACAATTTTTAGCCGAGAGATTCTTCACCAAAATGCCGAGGCCGGAGGTCTGACAGCGGCTGATTGAGCGCGAGCGAGCGTGAGCCCAGGAGTAAGGAAGAGAAGGGGGAGACTTTGGAGGAGAGGGAGGGAGGCAGGCAAGGGAGGGGGGCAGGCCCAGGGCCTCACCAGGGAGCCAGAGCTATTTCTCTCCTTCCTTGCTTCCCTCCTTGTTCCTTCTGTTTGGGGTCTGTTGGACCATGTCATTCTGGCTGAGCTGAGTGAGGGGTGAGCTGGGGAGTACTTCTCAACCTTCTGGCCCCTAAACCTTGGGCACTGAGTGCAGAAGGTTGAAGGCAGTCATTGCCCAGCATATGGTCCCTGACCCCAGAACAGCTCTGGCCTCATTGGCAAGGTTGTCAGGGACACTGATGGAGATCATGGCTGTGAGGACAAGGACAGCCACAGAATCTTAATGGGAGGCACCTTTAACCCAGACCTAAACATGAAACCCTCCCCTCTTACCCACAAGTGGTCACTTAGCCTCTGATAGAATACTTCCAAGGATAGAGAGCTCACCACCTCCGGAGGCAGTCCATTACCCTTTGGTACACTCCTGAACTGCTTGAGTCTAACTGCATCTGATTGACATTATTCATGGCTTTGCCCTCTGGGGACAAATAGAACAAATCTGAGTCCTCCTCCTCATGACATCTTCAAATACTCGAGAAAAGAATTTATAAGCCCCCCCCCCCCACTCTGACCCCCTGTTCTCCTGGCTGGTTAGGCTCCTGTGGAGGATTATGTAAGTGAGGGGAACAAGATCCAGCCCAGTGTGACTGAGGGTGATGGCACCTGGGAAGGTAGGTGTGGCCATGCTGTGGGTGCTGGGCAGGCTTACATTGCCCATCCGAAATGCCAAATGGAGGGGAGGGGCTGCACAGGCTGGGTTTGTTACTTTCTAGAGGGTCATACCTCAGACACGCCTTTCCAGAGAATGAGCAGGTTGGCAGTATGAAAACCTTGCAAGGTCTCCAGCAGTGCCTGCCCAAGCTGGGTCCCTAGCCTATGTGGAAAGCCTCTCATCCTAAGTGTCCATGGAGGCCCCAGGGCAAGGCCATGGATGAGTCAGCCTGCTGGCCTGGGGGGAGAGGAAGTATGAGGACCATACTTCACCTTCTAGCCTCTGGGCCAGGTCTTGCACCCATCTTCTCTTGACTCACCTGGACTCTAAGCAGGGCCAACACACAACCTGGACCTGGAACCTAGAACCTAGATCTGATCTAATAGAACATGTCTCTGCAAACACTGCTGTCTTCCTACCTAGCTTCTTGCTTTGTACATGCAGTGATAGGTACTTAGTGTATGTCTGTGAAATTGAATATCAAACATGGGACACAGGACTCAGAATACAGGACCCCAAAAGCGTCACCTGTAGACCAGAGCTTAGAACTCATGGCCTGGAAACCAAGTTTTCAGTTCCTCTTATACTCCTGGGCTCCATGGAATCAGGGGCCATGGATGGGACAGCCTGGTAGCAGGAAGAAGGAGCTGTTGACCTTCTTTAGTATTGAACTGGTGGGGGGCAGGAGACTGGGGGCCAAATCCTGTCTCTGACACCCCTGATTTCATGAGCTTGGGGAAATAGACCTCTCTGATCCTCAGTTTCCTCTCTGTAAAGTGGTGCAAGTGATGCTTGTAGTCCCCCTCCCCCCTAAGACTTTTGGGAGGAAAGCACTCTGGACATGGGCGCTGCAGTTATCACTCTGATAAGACAGCATGTCAAGCATGCTTAGCTGCCCGTGATATGTGCTCTGTCATGGCCAGGGCTGGGCCAGGGCTGGGCTGTTCAGGCATTTTTATTAATATGTCCAATACATTATCCATGTAATACACTTGTCTAGTGGGGCCTCCCATGGCTCCAGAACTGGCAGGTGGGGGCTGGGGGCTGGCCCACTGAGTGGGGGAATCTGAGTGTGCAGTTTGATGGATCAGTTTGCATTACCCACCCAGGCTGGCCTGCGTCTGTCAGGATTAATAGGTATCTGCAGTGGCTGAAGTGAGTTGGGAGGGGGGAGAACACATCATGTGTATTTATCGAGGGGCTGATACCAACTCTTATTTATCTCCTCCCCTCCCTCGGGCTTCCCTGCTCCCTGTGCTCCAGATCAAGGAAGCAGGGATGCAGATTGGTTCTATCAGCAGGCACCCTGTGCTGGGTATGGATGAACTCACCTTTCAGCTCCCCAAAGGGAAGCAGCACAGAGGGAGGGCTGGAAAGACAGAGAAGATGCAGAGATACAGTGACAGAGATGGACGGTGGCAAGGAGGGCAGAGGATGGCCTATAATTTCTACCCAAGACAACTTGTTAGCTTCCCCTGGATCCAGCCTTCCCGTCATCCACTCGCCTGCACATTGCCCATCCTGGTTCTCCTAGGGAGTCCTTCTGGAGGCAGGGGGAACCCAACTGGGATGGAGGCAGCATTAGTTCATATCTGTAGCAGCTTAGGGACCTGGGTGACCTAGGCTAACATCCCCTAGCCTCTCTCCTCTTCTGGGGGCCAGTGCCCTACTGAGAGAAGCCAGGCCTATCTCTACCAGTGCCATCTCCCTGATGAAATTCCTATTGAGTGTTCTGGCCTGGCTTGCCAGGCACCTCTGTGAGGACCTGGGATCATGAGCCAAGACTGGTAAAGCCTGAGCTGTGGTGAGGGAGAGAGAGGGAGGAAGGGAGGGGGGGGCAGTCTCAGCACTAGAGGCTAGAGAAGTAGCAGAAAAGGCATTAAGGAGGAGGGAAGGATTGGCCTAGCACTCGTACAGAGATGGAAACTGAGGGAGGGCCTATGAGGAGAGGGAAGAAAGGCAGGAAGCCGGCAGCAACAGAGAAGTTAGGAAGCTGGAAGGCATTCTGGGGAGAGTAGTGAGACTGCTGGGGGGTGGGGGAAGCACTGCATGTGCTGGGGGATCTGGGGGTGGGGCTGGAGGAAGAAGGAGGATGCCGAAGCCAAGGGGAGCCCTCTCCTCCGAAGATCAATTAGCATCAATTACCGACTTCATTTAATTGTCGTCGAAGATGAATTTGTCATTTTTAGCTTGGAATTGATGGGGCACCTTCACCTCTGCTGGGTTAGGAGGCGGGTAGGGCGGCTGCGTGGGGATGGGGGCTCTGAGGGCCTGCCTGAAGCTAGGCAGGGCCCAGAGGAGCGTCCCCTCGACCTAGGCCCCTGCCCCCATCCAGCCGTTCCTAGCCTCGGCCCCCTCTCTCTTGCACTGGCCTCCTCTTACCCTAGCATGCTCACCAGCTCCCTTGGGCCTCGGCCGCCCCCGCGGGCCCCCCGGCGCCTGTTTACCTTCCTTCTTTCGAGCACATACAGTGGGGCCCGGTGTATGAATGTGTGTGGGGAGGGGGGTGCACTGAGGGGGGGGTGTAGGGGGTTCTGCAGCCGCCGGGCTGGAATTGAATTGATAAGCACATCAGCGCCAGATAACGCCTGAAATAATGCACCGATAAGGAAATGCGATTGGATTTGCTGGCGAGCATCAGATTGGCCCCATCTGGGGCCGCCTGGAAGCGCCGTAAATTGCGCTGGGAAACCTTGTTTGTCCTTAAATATTCCTGTCGTTTCTCATTGCAGCCGACAGGGCCGCGGGCACACGGCAGGGGATTGGCCCGCTGCTCCGGCCCGCGAAGGGAGTGGGTGGGTGGGGGGGCCAGGGAGAATGAAGGAGATGCCCTTCTCTAGATCCTTCTTTCTTCCTTGGTCCTCAGTTTCCTCCCGTGGAAAATGGAGGGACTGGGCTGGGTGATCTCTGGGACGTTCTACCATAAGCCTGGAAAGAAGGGGTGGGAGGAGGAGGAGGAAGGGGAGGAGGAGGGCGAGGGAAGGAGAAGGGGGAAAGTAGAAAATGGAGCGAATGTGGAAAAAAGGGACGAAAGGATAGAGGAGAGGCAGGAGGGCAGAGGAGGGCTGGAGGGGCGAGGCCTGGGCTGGCCCTGTGACCAAGAGCTTGGCCAGGTGACCTCACCTGTGAGGCCAGGACCTACTGAGCACATTTCCTCAGAAAGAGGAGGAAGAGGGGAAGGAAGGAGGGGGGAGGGGAGGGGAGGGGAAGGAAGGGATAGGGTCCCTGCGGAACAGAGCCAGGCTGGGCCGGAGGGGGGAGCCCATGGAAGGCTGGCGGGCGGGCCCTGCCCGGTGACAGCTGGCCCTCCCATCAATCACGCATCTGTCCACGGGCAGGGAAGAGTCTCCGGCAGAAATTGAGTTTGCCTCACAGGGGACGATTGAGCAAATTAATAGCCCATTAGCCAAGCAGTGACCTGAGAAATGAAGGTGCGGGGGTTCCTGGTCGCCAGCCCCCCCCCCCCCCCCCCCCAGGCCGGGCCAGGGTGAGGCGAAGGGTTAGATTCAGGCTGGGTCGGGGTCGGGCCCCACCCAAAGAGATTCTTCGAAGGAAGACAAACAGCCTCCCCCCGCACGCTGCCCGAACCACATCCCCACCGCCCCCAGTTCTATGGTTTCAATTCCGAAGACTGGGAGGAGGGGGGGGGGCTCGGGCTGAGATTTATTGGCTGGTTTAGTGTCTCCCAGGCTCCCGCCCCACTCCCCCTCCTGGAGCTGCTTCCGTCCTGAGCCCCTAAATCAGGTGGCGAGATGGGCCCTGTCACTGCCCGCATTAGCCTCGTTAGCGCACTCGGAGCAGAGATTAATAGTGGTGTGGACGCACCCCCACCCCAACTCCTTCTATCCACCTCCCCTGGCCGCCCCGTGGAGGTGGGGGGCCAAGGCTGCTCAGAGCTTCCCTGTCCCCAGTCTTGCTGGACACCCCCTCCCGTCCTACCTCCCAGTCTTTCCCCCCTTTGCCTCTACCTCATTCTCTTTCCTGTCTCTCTTCCCCCTCCCCTTCTCCTCCTCTCCCTCTCCATCTGTCTTATTCCCCCTACCCCCAACTTTCTCTCCCCCCACGTCTCTCCCCTCCCTTTCCCCATCTCTACACTCTTTCTCCTTCTGCCTCTCTTCTCCGTCTGACTGGCTCTTCTCACACATCCCACCCGCCCCCGCTGAGTGGGAATATTAATTATTGGAACCAATTGACTGTTTATACTCTGATGTTTTAACTAATCACTACTAAGGCGGACACCTCAAATGCCTCTGCTCCTCCTCTACTCTCTCCCCCGCAAGCTGGCTGTCGCCTAGGTTGATGGGGGGGGGGGGAGATGAGACAACAGGAGCTGCCCCAGAACTGGAGCAGTTTTCCCACTCAGTTGGAGAGGGTTGGCATGGCTGGGCAGGAGAGCCGGGATATCCAAAAGACCAATGCCAAGGTAGGCTGGTCCTGGTGCTACTCTTTTTGGCCTCCTCCTAGGCATTCTCCCCTCCCCCAATCCCCTAATTTATCCTCCATTCAGCTAGACTAATTTTCCTTCTGCACAGCTCTGGTCAAATCTCTCCCCTTCTCCAACACTGACAGAAGCTCCCAATTGCCTCCTAAGTGAACTGTTTTGTCTGGCATTCAAAGCCCTATGCCATCTGGCCCCTTTCCTGCCTTATTTCATTACTCTTCTCCATGAACTCTTACGATTCAGCCAAATTGGGTGACTTGTTTCCTGAATTTCCTTGAAACCTCTTGCTTCTATACCTTTGCTCATACAGTTCCCCCTTCCTGACATTTCTTCCCTTTTCATCTTTTAACTATTGAATTCCTACATCCTTTATAATAAGGAAGGCTTCCTTGATTTCTCACCTTCATTCCCCATTATGACTAATGGTAGGTCCCCTTTGGACTTCCTGGTGTCCAAAGCATTCTTGTCCCTCTGAGATACTCACATTTAATGGGTATTACAAATGTCGCTTGCTGTCTTTTTTCCCCTTTCCCATACTTCGAAAGACCCGAGGGCAGGAACTGGGTCTTTTCTAAGTTTGCATTCCCTCCCCCGCCCCCCCCCCCCACTAACACAGGCCCCTGTAATGGTTTGCTGGCTGATTGACATGTGTGCCTGTATGGATGCCCGTGTGCCCATAGGATCATAGCATGGAGAGCCAGAAAGGGATACCATCTGGCCCAGCCTTCTCACCTTACAGTGGAGGAACCTGGGCCAAAGAAGGACAGAGGGTGACTTGCCCAAGCCCACATATGGAATGAGTGACTGAGCCAGCATGCAAACGGAGGTGCTCAGAGTCTTATGCCACAGCTGATGTGAAGCCCACATCCTGGACCTGGCCTCCCTGGCCACATCTGGAGCCTGATCCCAGGCATCTGGATGGGAATACCTCTATGGATCCTTCTAGTTTTACATTCTATGGACTTGTGTTCAGCATCTGGACTTGCAGCCGGATTGTGGAAGGAGAGAAGCTGGCTTCCCTTTCCCCATTCCTTTTCTCTTTCCCTCCTTGGCACTCCCCCACCCCATCTCTAAAGCTCTCTTTTGATCCTTGGGGGGATCAGAAGCCTGAAAGGTTAGAGGTGAAAGGGGAGCTTAGAAATGACCAAGACCAAGCCTTTCCCTTAGGATAGGAAAACTGAGGCCCAGGGAGGTTAAATCTGACCTTGGATAGTCCTCAGCCTTCCTGGGTATAAACTGGTGTTTTATGTGCATGTGAGGAACCATTGAAAGAAGAAGCAATATAGGGGAGTGAATGGAGCTGGTTCTAGCTAGGGTCTTAGAACTTGAGTTCACATCTCACTTCTGATGCTACCTTACTGCTTGAACCACCTTCCCGGGGCCTCAGTTTCTTGAGAATTTCTGCTCTAGGTTCATGAGCCTGAGAACTGGAGTCAAAGAGCTCCTTAAATGTCAACCTTTTATCATGAATCAATTACTGTCCCAAGGGCTCCAAATGCTTGACTCTCGCCACTCTGCGAGACTGAGCTGAGCTGGGGGCTAGAAGGACTCCAGGATTCTCTGGATCTCAGGCACCCACCTCTAGGGCATCTCCTGGTTCTGGTTGAGCTCAGCTCAGCGGCCAGGGATCAGGCCCTCTGTGACCAGTAGGTGTCGCTATGGCTCCAGGACTGGAGGGGAGGACTGCCTAGGTCAGCTGGCCTCTTACCCTTGTGTGGGGGGGGAAGCCCCACCTCATATTCTGAGGAGGGGGAGCAAGAACTGATGGGCAAAGAAGGGCCTAGCTGGAGCTCCTCAACATGTCTGAAGTCCTCTCCCCTAGGCACAGCCTCGACTCCCCTTTCTGTCTCTGCAGTTCTTAAGCTATTAAGTAACTATCTTGGTTACTTGGGTATAGTACTAGGGTACTATCAAGTAACTTCTTGGGCTCAGCCTTCGTGTGTGTGCGCGCGAGTGTGTGTGTGTGTGTGTGTGTGTGTGTGTGTGAGAGACAGAGCAGAGACACAGAGAGAGAGAGACAAAGAGACAGAGAGGGAGGGAGACAGAGACACAGAGATAGACAGGGAGACAGACAGACAGAGACAGAGACAGAGAGGGAGAGAGACAGAGACAGAGACACAGAGATAGAGACACAGAGAGAGACAGA
>NW_027185852.1:30419018-30423776 GCF_028583685.1 Petaurus breviceps papuanus
AGAGACAGAGACAGAGACACAGAGATAGAGACACAGAGAGAGACAGACAGACAGGGAGACAGAGAGAGAGAGAGACAGACAGAGACAGAGAGGGAGAGAGAGAGAACTGCGCGTCTGTCTGTCTGTCTGCACATGTGGGCATGGGCATGTCCCCAGGTGCATCTTAACAACTGTAATACTAATAGCAGACATTTATAGAACACTTTGGAGCATGCTAGTCAGCTTGGCCATACGGGCACCTATGTCTTTGCCTGCAGGCACGTGTGCTTTACAGGAGGCTCCAGAAAGGACCCTTTCTGCAAGCGGGGCTGACCTCTGAAATATCCTGTAAACCAAGGCTCTGGCATGGTCTTGAGGACATGGGGACACCGGCTCAGGGCTCAGTCAGCCCTAGAGCTCCCAGTATGAGGTCTTGGAATGGGATTCACCAAAACAGGTTCAGACACACTAATCACCATCGTTTCTCAGAATTTCCAAAGTCCCATCTCAGAGGAAACTAGAACCCTCTCCACAATGTGACTGATAAGTAACTGGGCCCCTGACTTCTGTCTGAAGGCTGCCAAGGAGGCAGAACCCACTGCCACCATATGAGCCCCCTCCCCCTCCTCCTCCGGCACAGCTCTCCTGACATCTGGCCGCAATCCCCTCCCCCTTCAACTGATCCCGATTCTGCCCTCTGGGGCCTCTGATCCTTCCTCTTCATAGCAACCTTTCAAATATTGGAGCAAAGCTCTCCTGCCTTCCCAGAGTCTTCTCTACCCCAGGCTAAATATAGCTAGTCTCTTCACCAGATCCCCAAAATATCAGGGACCTCAGGCTCTTCCTCACCCTGGCTGCCCTCCTGTGGACCCTCTCCAGCGTATCCATGCCATAAACGGTGCCGCCCAGATCGGAACAAAAGACTCCACATGTGGTCTGAGCAGAGCAGAGGACAGCAGGTCCATTGCCTCCTCATTCCAAGAAGTTCTGCTCCACTTAGCCCAACCCATGAACTGACTGCTGTGTGGAGCTTGCTGTCCACTCAAACCTCCAGATTTTTTTCAGCCAAATTGCCATCTAACTATTCTTTACCCATCTTGTTCTTGTGGGTTTGATTTTGTGATTCTTAGATGACACATTTAAAGTGTTTTGCAAATCTTAGAGTACTATTAAATGCTTACCTATTATTTTTTGAATCTAAGTATAAGATTTTATATTTACCTCTATTATATTGTATCTTCAATTCTGATCTAGTCATTAAAAATCTTCTTAGAGCCTAACTGTCTAGCTGGGTCAGCTTTCCCCCCTTGCTTGGTGTCAGCTGCAAATCTGATAAGCATCTGATAAGGGCCAAGCACAGATCTCTGGGGCAGTCCACTGGAGCTCTGCCAAGGAGACATTAAAGCATTAATGACCACTTTTGGGGTCCCGCCTCTCAGCCACTTCTAAATTCTCCTACTGGTATGGAAAGCTTGATTTGGAACTTTCCATCCTCTGTGATTCTTTATGTCTTCAGAGATGATTTCAGCTTTAGAAGGAACTTTACAGTGTCCACCTGCTTTTCCTTCACAAAACACTGGAGCATCTCCAAGGCACTTTACAGTCTACAAAGCATAAACCTTTTACAAAGTGTGTCACTGTCTAGGAGACAGATGCAATCCATGCATGTTTTCCGTTTACCAAATGCTTTCATCTACAAGATGCCTTGTAATCCAGAGGTACTGTATACTCTACACTTCATAAGATACTCTACAAAGGAAGCCAAGACAATCTTTCAACTGACATTCATAAAATCTGATGAGGAAGGCAGGTCAAGAATTCTTAGTCCTATTTTACAGGGGAAGAAACTGAAGCCCAGAGAGGGAATTGGCTTGATGAGGGTCAAACAGCTATTGAGAGCCAGCATCTTTCTAATCTCGGACACACCTGAGGAGTGTCTCTCTGGCAGGCAGGTCCTTGAGGCCAAGAGAGGAAAGAGGCCCTTCGAGGGGCACAGATAGCATTGAGCTAACCTGTTGGATTTGAAAAGCAGCCTTGAAAAAGATCATAATAGGCAAGAATATTGGGTTGAGTCTAAGAAGGAAAAATGTCCCAGAGCCACAGAATTTGAGAATTGGAAGGGACCAACCCATACACAAAAAGAATCTTCACTAGAACATCCCCAGCAGGGAGCTGTCCATCTCTGCTTGGATGATGATAATATCTAGCATTTCTACAGTGGCTACAAGGTGCCAGGCACAGTGTTAAGGGCTTTACAAATATGATCTCATTGAATTCCTCCATGAACGCTGGAAAGCAGGTACTATTATTATCCCCAGAAGCCAAAACAAACAGAGGTGAAATTACTTGACCAGGGTCACACAGCTAGTCTGAGGTCACATTTGAACTCAGGTCTTCCCGAATCCACACTGAGAACTCTCTCTACTGTGCCACCTGGCTGCCAGGAGATGATGCCTCACTTCCCTCACCTCTTAAGGTGGCTTCTCTCACTCTGGGGCAGCTCTCATTGTTAGGAAGCTTCTAATATCCAGTTTAAATCTGCCTCTTTGAACTCTCCCCTTCCATAGGCATCAAGCATTATTCCTAGTTCTTCTGACTTTTCTTCCACATGACTCCAGTGCAAATCCTTAGAGCCAACCCTCATGTCCCCCCGCCCACCCTCACCCTGACTCTTCTCCCATTGAAACACCCCCAGTTCCTTTAATTCACACACATAGGAAGTGGGACTAAGGTTCTTCCCCATTCTGGTTGTCTCCCTCTTATCATTGTTCTTAAACTGGAGAGTCTTTAATTTATTTTTAGTTTTCAACATTCACTTCCATCAAATTTTAAATTTTCTTTCTTTTTTTTTTGCTTTTTTTTTGGAGGGGGGAAGGTAGAGCAATTGGGGTTTTAAGTGACTTGCCCAAGTTCACATGCCTAGTTTTGTGTTAAGTGTCTGAGGTCAGATTTGAACTGAGATCCTCCTGACTCCAGGGCTGGTGCTCTATTCACTGTGCCACCTAGCAGCCCCTTAAATTTTCTTTCTCTCCCTTTCTTCCCCCTCCCCAAGATGGAATGCAATCTGATATAGGTTTTACATATATATATTCCTATTAAGTATATTTTCACATTAGTCATTGTATAGAAAAATTAGAACAAGTGGAAGGAACCATGAGAAAGAAAAAAACCCCAAAACAAAACAAAAAAGAGAACAAATAGTCTGCTTTGCATTCCAACTCCATAGTTCTTTCTCTGGACATGGATGGCATTTTCCATCATGAGTCTTTTGTATTTGTTTTAGGTCCTTGCCTAACTGAAAAGGGCTAAGTCTATCAAAGTCAGTCATTATACACTGTGGTGAAGTTGATTATTTTGAACCCAAGTGTAAGACTGCATTTATCCCTAATGAATCCCATTTTATTAAGTTTAGCCCAGTGTTCTAATCTAACCAAAATCTTTTTGGAACTTTTCCTGGTCACCTTATGTAATTGCTCACCCTTATTCTTTTGTGTCATTGGCAAATTGGATGAACCTTTGTCCATCAAGTCTTACCCTTGGCTTTCTCAAAATAAACACTGCCAAAGTACAAAATGGGGAAGAGTGGCATCCAGGTGGCCAGCTTTCCATCTGAAATAGACCTAGGGGTTTGAGCAGGCCACTATCTCCATGTCCATTTGCAGGAGAATGGGAATGCCCTCCAAAAGCTAATGAAGTCCTCGGCTGCCTTAAGAGAGGTAGACCCACCATGGAGAACCCCAACCAGAATGGTCTAGAGTCTTGATATCATGACATAATAAGAAATACATGCTTGTTATATGTTAGGCATGGTGCTAAGTGCTAGAGATACAAAGACAAAAGTGGGAAAAGTCTTTGCCCTCAAAGAGCTCATGTATACACATTTGAGTATAGAGGTCATATATACAAAATGAATACAAGTCTTGGGAGGGAGGTCTTGGTTGGTGGGGGTGAATCAGGGGCCAGAACAGGTTTTAAGAAGAAGGTGGCACCTGAGTTGAGTCTTGAAGGCAGTAAGGAACTGAGGTGGCAGAGATGGGGAGGAAGAGGGAGAGAGAATGTGAACTAGGAACTAGGAGAGAATCCAGAAAGCCATTCTATAGTCAGTCAATAAATATCTATTGGTTGCTTAGTTGTTTTCAGTTGCGTCCTACTCTTTGTGACCCTACTTGGGGATTTCTTGGCAAAGATACTGGAATTATTTGCTATTTTCTTCTCCAGCTCATTTTACAGACGAGGAAACTGAGGCAAACAGGATTAGGTGATTTGCCCTGGGTCACACAGCTAGTAAGTGTCTGAAGCCAGATTTGAACTCTGAAAGGTGAGTCTTCCTGACTCCAGGCCCAGCACTCTATCTATCCACTCCACCACCAACCTGCCCCCAACATCTATTAAGCATCTACTATGGGCCAGGGACTGTGCTAAGATCTGTGCTAAGATACACAGGGGCAAGGCAGTCCATTTCCTCAAGGAGGTCATAGTCTAATGGGGGAGACATCATGCAAACAACTCTGTTCAAACAAGCTATAAACATGATAAATGAGAAATAATCAACAGAGGGAAGGCAAAGGGAGGGAGGGAGGGAGAATCAGAAGAGGCTTTCTGTAGAAGGTGGGATTTTAGCTGGGATTTGAAAGAAGTCAGGGAAGCCAGGAGGGGACATGAGGAGGGAGAATATTCCAGGCTTGGGGGACAGTAGAAAGGTTTTCCTAGTGTCCTCTCTCTCTCTCTCTCTCCCCCTCCCTCTCTCTCTCTCTCCCTCTCTCTCTCTCTCTCTCTCTC
>NW_027185852.1:30424176-30442805 GCF_028583685.1 Petaurus breviceps papuanus
AGGCCAAGGAGGATTCAGGCAGGAATGCCCTCCTCTTGCCCTTCAGGATCTCAGCCTAATGCCTCCCCTCCTTTTTGAACTCTTTCCCGTCCCCCCTGTGCCCATCCTCCTCTTCCAGAGCTTCTGGAATTCTGGGAGATGGGCTTCAGGGCCCAATCCTGGCCCCAGCCCCTCAGGCCCAGATCATCATGGATCCTGAGTAGGACTAGGCCTAGGGCTCCCTTCCCTCCACTATCTTTGATGATGCTGGGCTCACTCAGACTGTCCAGGCCCCAACCAGGGGCATTAAATGTTAATTATGTCTATTTGGATTTGAAAAATTTTATGACTTGAGTTAATTACAGGCGGAGTCATAAAAAAGGTTTCAGAGCCAAGGAGCCTGCGGGCCTCATCCCCAGGACAGATGGGGATGAGATAACTGGAGAAAGAAAAAAGGGAGAGAGGGGCTCCTTGCAGGGGGCAGATGATGAGAGGGGCTTAGTGGAGGCTCCCAGCCCCTCTCTGACAGGGATCATGCATGAATGGCCCAAGGAAGGCCTCAGGAGCATCCACTAGACACATGAAGCCAGTGATGCCCCCGTATCCGTGTCCCTCCCTCCCAGCAAAGAATTCTTGGGTGACCACCACGGTCAGGATTGTTTCCATGCACCACCTACTCCTTACTAAGGAGTGAAAGTCAGAACTCAATTTAGCCAAGAACCACTATTGGTGAGACTCCTACTGCGTGCTAGGCCCCGCCAGGCCTTTGGGACCACCAAGACAAAGAGGAGCCAGAGCCTGTCCGGGAGGGGTGTGTTTTCTATGCAGGGAGACCAAAATGTAGCATCGGTCTATAGAACAATGAGACTGGTACTCAAATCAAGGGTGGGAAGAAAGGGTGTGTGTGGGGTCCCCTTCTCCTGTCCTTTTCCTTCATCCAATATGACTGGGGTCCTTTCCCTATAACCTTCCTGCCAACATCTCCTTCTGCTCCTCCCTTCTTGGATGATCCCGATGCCCTTTCCCCAATCCTTTGGGACAGAAATCAGAATCCTTCTTCAGGATCACTCCCAGCTTGGCTGGGAGTTACAATTATTCTGCTCATAGAGGAGACCACTAAGCCTTTCCATCTGCTCTGCCTCCGTGGTCTCTGGACCCTGGGCACTGCCAACTAACTTGCTATTGCATGCTAAGGAACCCTGAACCTTCCCACATTCCCTGCAGCTGCTCCCTGACGACCTCCAGTCCTTCCCACCTGAAATGTTCTCTGTGAATTGGCTCCCTCAGTTAGAGCACAGGCTCCTTGAGAACAGGGGCCCTTTGGCCTCTCTGTCTGGATCCCCAGAGCTTTACACATAGTAAACCCTTAATGAATGCTTTTCCTTCATCTTCAGTGGTGCTGCCACTTTTAAGTCTTGGTGGCTTGAAAAGTTCTTTCCTCTCTAAAGCCCTGGGGGGCAGCAATATAGACTGTCAGCTCTATTTTTGCAGATAAGGAAACTGAGGTTAAGGGAGATTAAGGGGCCGGCTCAGGATCATACACACCAGTGATTGTGTGGGGGAAGGACTTGATCCATTCTGTCTCCATAGAAAGGGTGGCCTGAGCCAGGTCAGTGGGTATAATTCAGAGAAATAGAGTCAGAATCAAATCATGTCAGTAAAGAGTGATTAAGCACCTACTATGTGCCCAGCACTGTGATAAGGATGGAAGTAGAGAGAAAAGCAAAAGATAGTCCCTGCCCCCAAAGAGCTCCCAGTCTAATGGGGAAGACAATACACACACAACCACACCAAGTACATCCAGGGTAACCTAGAGAGAATCAACAGAGGGAAGGCATAAGATTAAGGAGGACGGGGCCAGGGATGCAGGAGGTGGAAATGAGGAGAGAGAGCATTCTAGGCCTGGGGCATAGCCAGAGGGAGTATTTGGGATCAGGAGATGGAGCAAGGAGGCCAGTGCCACTGGGTTTCAGAGGCCACGGTGGGAGAGGGGATGAGGGCTAAGTAGCCTGGAAAGTCAGGGAGGGGCTCTAGGTGGCGAAAAACTTTAATGACAGCAGATTTTGCATTTGGCCCCCAGAATTTATTGAATGTGTGGGGTGAGAGAGCAATTGACAATGATGCTCTTAGGTCATGGGCTGAAGTAACTGAGGGGCTGGTGGTATCATTGATGGTAGTAAGGAAAATGGGGAGAGGAGAAGGGCTTGGGTCAAAGACAGTGCACTGGCTTTATTCAATTAAACAATAACCCAACATGCACCATCAAGCACTTCCTATATGCCAGCCACCTTGCTGGGTGCTGGGGGTACGAAGCCAAAGATGAAAGTGCCTCTGCTCTCAAGAAAGTCACATTCTACTAGGGTGAAATAACACAGGCACAGAGAAATCAGCAAAAAATATATAGAAAGCCAAAGTCAAATCCTTTCAGGGGCTAGCACTAAGCAAAGGACTTGGGAGAGGCTCTGGTAGGAGGTAGCCCTGGAAGGGAACAGTGGGGAGGCTAACAGGCAGACATGAAGAAGGAGTGAATTCCAGGTTTGAGCAACAGATTATATATGTATATTCATTTATTATTTGTTTGTTTAGTTGTTTTCAGTTGTGTCTCACTCTTTGGGAGCTTTCTTGGCAAAGATACTGGAATATTTTGCCGTTTCCTTCTCCAGCTCATTTTATAGAGGAGGAAACTGAGGCAAACAGGGTAAGGTGACTTGCTCAGGATCATACAGCTAGTGTCTGAGGTCAGATTTGAACTCGTATCCTCTTGACTTTTGGCCTTGTGCTCTCTCTACTGTGTAACCTAGCTGCCCAAGGGTGTGTATATTTAAAGGTATGGAGGTGGGGAACAGGCTGTTGGTCATAGGAAACATTAAGTATATCAGTTAGCTGGATTGAAGAGTATAGTAAGTGAGTAATGTGAAATCGATCTGGAAATATAGGTTGGGGCAGGCTGTGAAGGGCTTTAAATGCCAACAGGGGTGTTTGTCTTTTATCCTACAGGCAATGGGTGGGGGGAGGCACAGCAGATTCTGGGAGTGACATTCAGGGTTGTGGCCCGGCCAGACCTAGGCTGTAGGCTGTGTGAAGGCTGGATTGGAGAGGCACTGCAGGGAGGAGGTTGTTGCAATGGGCTCCTTTTCCTCCCTTCATAGTCCCTACCCTTGTGTTAGCCAGTTCTCCTTGACCTGGTTCTTGACCCTGGAATCTGCTGCCTTGATGTCTTGCTCAGAAATTTTCAGACACCAGCCTTTCATTTCTTCTGCCACCTGACTTCTGCACTCTTGCACTCTGCTGCCCAATGACAGAGAAGGAAGTTTCTCTTATCTGTGCTGACCAGGTCCACTCTGGGGCATTGCTGTTCAGTCTCCTCTGGGCCCTCACTGATGCACGGCAATCCTTTGATCTGTTCTCTAGGCTACTCATCCACAACATCAGGTCCAAGCCTTATCTTCTCAGTTGCCTAGACTCCCTTTTGTCTACCCTCTCTCAGGAGAGAACCTCAAGAAATACTTCTCTGAAAAGAAAGATGAGACCATTTAGAATGCTCAACTGTGAGGAGCTCCTTCCTGTCCCCAGTTCCATGATTCACATCATCTCATCATTAGTCCTCATCCATTCAACCCCCTTTGCTCTAGTCTTTGAGGATGGTATCTACATTCTCTCCCAGTTTAAAAGCAGTAATAACAAAAGCAAAACCTTTCTCTTGATTCTGCCAGACCCTCTAGCTAACATCTTTTTTTTTTTTTGGAAGGGGGAAGGCATGGCAATTGGGGTTAAGTGACTTGCCCAAGGTTACATGGCTAGTAAGTGTTAACGTGTCTGAGGTCCCATTTGAACTCAGGTTCTACTGACTGCAGCACTGGTGCTCTATTCACTGCGCCACCTAGCTGCTCCTCTAGCTAACATTCTATGTCTCTCCTCCCTTTCATGACCAAACTCCTAAACAAAGCTGCTCATTCTTGTTGCCTCCACTTCCCCACTTTTCAATCTTTTTTAGTCTGGTGTCAGTCCCCACCACTCAACCGAAACTGTTCTCTTCAAGGTCACCAATGACCTCTTTCTTGCTCAGAGTAACGGCTCTTATCCTTCTTGACCTCTATGGAGTATGTGGTACTGTGACCATTCCCTCCTCCTTTGGGTTTTGTGGCATTACTTTCTCCTGGTTCTCCTCTTACCTTTCTGCTGGATCTTTCTCAGTCTGCTTCAAAGGATCTCTTACATGCCTTAACCTCTCAATGTGGGTGTCTCCAGGGCTCCATCATGGACCTTCTCCTTTTCTCTCTCCCCACTCTTGGAGAGTTTAATCAGTTTCCATGCACTGAGCTATCTTCTCTATGCAGATTAGTCCTAAATCTCCATCTCTGGGGTTATCTCTTCCCTGAGATCCAGTCCTTAATCATCGACTATTTGCTGGATGTCTCTATCTGTGCTTCCCAAAGGCACCTCGAATGGAATACATTCACGACTAAAGTCATTTTCACCTGTCCCAAACTCATCTCTCTTTCTCACTTCTCTGTTTCTATCACAGATACCAACATCCCTCCAGATATCCTGGCTGAAAACTAGGACTCATCCTCAACTCTTAACTCTCCCTTGCCCCTCACATTCATTCAATAAATTGCTAAGTCTGACCAATTTCAATTCCTCAGGATCTCTCATATCTATCCCCTTCTCTTTCCTTACACTACACTTCTAGCTCAGGCACTTATCACCTCCTTCCTGAACTATTGCAACAAATTCCGAATTTGGTTTTCCTGCCTCCAGTCTTTTTCTTCTCCAACCCATTCTCCACATGGCTATCAGTCATCTTTCACCCACATCAATAGTCATCATCTAAAGTATATCTGATCATGTCTTTCCATTGCTTAAGACACTCAAGTGGCTTTATATTATCTTTATGATAAAATATCAGTTCTTCCATTTGGTATATAAGTCCCTCATGATCTGATTCTAGTCTGTCTTTCTACACATCACTCCCCATCATGAGTTCTACCTTCATCCATACTGTCTCTCTTGCCTTGTCCTTAGACTTAACATTTTGTCTCTTGCCTCTGACTTTATACAGGCTGCATCCCAAGTCTGGAATGCTATTCTTCCCTATCTCTGTCTTTTGGGTCCTCTAACTTCCTTCAATGTTCTGGTCTGGGTTCACTTCCTTTAGAAATTTTTCTTGTCTTCCCTCCCCTATCATCACAAATTACTTTTTGTATATATCTTTGATTTACTTATCTTTTTAAAAATTTATTTTATTTATTTTTTTTTTTTTTTGCTTTTTGGAGGGCAATTGGGATTAAGTGACTTGCCCAGGGTCACATGGCTAGTTTTTGTGTTAAGTGTCTGAGGTCAGATTTGAACCCAGGTCATTCTGACTCCAGGGCCAGTGCTCTATTCACTGCGCCACCTAGCCACCCACAATTTACTTATCTACAAACCTGTTGCACGTTCCTGGTAGAATGTAGTCTCCTGGAGGGCAGAAACTGTCTCACTTTGTTTTTTGTGTTTTCGGTACCTTGAACAGTAACTAGTACATGAAGGACATGTTGAATAAGTGCCTATTGATGGATAATTGACTGACTGATTGATTTATTAAATGGAGCTAATGATGCTTGCAGCACCTTCCTTACAGGGTTGTGGAAGGCTTCAATGAAGAAATGGGTGAGAGATGTTTCGCAAACTTCCAAGTATTGCATAAACATTGATTTATCCCATCACCTACAGCCACAGACATATACCAGTTCATGGACCCTTGATAGGAAGACCATTTGTGATCCTTTCCTCTAGGATCTCAAAGTCCTTTATTAAAGGTTGGAGAATTTTACTCCTGGGCTAAAGACAGGGAGGCAGAGAGCAAGGAGGGTCATGGCGTGCCCCAGGAATCTAGACAACTGGCACAACTGGGTATTCCTTTGAATCTGTAGCCCCACTGGAGCTCCCTGGAAATCTTGTTTGGGGGAAGAGAGGGGAACCCAATATCTAGTCCTTGGGGTATGAATTTTTCTCTTATCTTTCCCTCAGCTGTATCTGAAGGGATTTGCCAAGAATTTTTGCAATCATATAAGACCAAGAGCCATTTCCCATGAGTAAATGGTCAAAGAATGTGAACAAACAGTCCTCAAAAGAGTTGCAAACAATTAACCACCATATGAAAGAATGTTTAAAATCACTTATAAGAGAAATGCACATCTAAACAATTATGAGATTTTACTTCAGGCCCAGCAAATTGGAAAAGATGACAAAAGATGGGTCTAGTCAATGTTGGGATGGATGAGAGAAGACAAGACACATTCATGCATTGTTGGTGGAGTTGTGAACTGGAAAGTGATTTCAAAGTATAATAAAAAAAAGTGACTGAAATGTAAACAGCCCCCTCTGGTAAGCCTATACCCCAAGGAGGTTAAAGACAGAAAAAACCATCCCATATCCACCAAAAGATTCACAGCAGCACTTTTTGTCCAGTTCCCAAACCCTGGAAACAAAGCATTTGCCTACTGATTGGGGAATGCCTGAACACACCACAATCCATGGACTTGATAGAGTATTCCTGCACTATAAGAAATAATGAACATGAAGAATTCCAAAGAGCAGGAGAAAACTTCTATGAACTGATGCAGCAGGACACAGAACCAGGAAAACAATGGACATCACGACCATGCCAATGTAAACAGAGAGAACACAAAACCACTAATGAAAACTGCAGTTATAATGACCAAGCCCCAGAAAGAGTGGAGGAAACACCCCTCATTGCCTTCATTGTGTTGAGGATCTGGAGCCCTGGAATGTGGCACATCCTAGCCGGCATAATTGACATGCTGCTTAAATTTTCCCAAATGCTTCTTTTTCCGTATTTCTTTTAAAATCTTGGTTACAAAGGATGGTTCACTGGATAAAGGAGGACAAGGATGGATGGAGACATTTGGAAATGAATAGGATTTAAAAAAAACAAAGAACATCCCATTAGGACAAATAAGATAAAATTAAAGAACCAAGAGGAGTCTGCATCAGCTACGACTAAGCTTACTTAGCCCAGCCCAGCTCAGAGACCTGAGGCCAGAACCCAGCCCAGCCCCCTCTTCTCTCTCCCTCTCTCCATTGCCCCCCCCCCACTTTACTGCCAGACCTCTGCTGTTTCCTCCCAACACCTCCTATGATTCATAGACTTGACCTTGGGCTATAAACTGTTCACCCTCCGGACATACAAGGAGGATTTACAACCCAAGGGGCTGGCTGTACACTGACAAAGGCGCACGCACGTGTGTGTGCACGCGCGCACACACAGACACAGACACAGAGGGAGACGTACATATGCCGGCAGGTATTCTGCTGAAGAGCCACACCCAGATATGTCACACCCGGGGCTGCCCCTGCCCACAGACTCAGAGGCAGAGACACAGGGACACACACACACACACACACACACACACACACACACACACACACTACCAATACACTTAAGCTGATTGTGACCATGCTGAGGATGATAATAGCTAACATTTATAGAGCCCTTTGACATCTGCAATTTACTTACCATCTTTTATCTCAGTGAATGCCCTGTACACCACCCCTGTAAAGCAGGTGCTCCTCTTCTGCCCATTTTATAGATGGGTGAAGTGAATTGCCTGGGGCATCTCCTAGAAAAGCCCTCTGCCCAGGAGGTCACTCCTGTCTTCAGTGACACTGCTTGCTGTCAGTCCTTCCTTCTCTCTGAACTAGGTAGTTGTCTTCCCACCCCCCCTCCAGCCTAGCCATCCTTTCATCTGTTTGTGTCCCCCCTCAGGCCTCTTCAGCTGCTTGTCTGCCCATTTTCTAGTAACCTCTCTGGTCCTCTGCCCTCCTTCTAGCACCATAGCTGGCTACGTGTCTAGTCTGACTCCCTCTGGCCTATCTAGATATCTGTCTTTCCAACCACCTTCCTTCTGCCTTCCCATTTGCTAGAACACTAGGTAGTTGGCTTCTCCATTGCTACCAGTGACTTGGCTAGCCAGTCTGTCCATCTCTCTCTGACTTAGCCAGAATCCCTCAAGTGAACTATCTAATTATTGGTGACAAGGGCCATTCCAAAGGCTCCTGAGAAGGCAAATGACCATTGGGATTGGGGAAAATGTGGACCCTGGGCATGGTCCTGGCTTTATCACAGTAAGCCCTGGGTAGGGATAAAGGACACTTCTTGGGAGGAAGGAACAGCCATAGATCTGCTAAGAGCTTTCCCTTGCTGGAGGTGATGCTTTTCCGTCCGCTGCTCATGGAGCTGGGCGTTTGTGGTTCTCATTCTACCCCTCTGCCTGCTCCTTCTCTGACCCAAGGCTCAGTCCTGGGCCTTCTGTTCCCTTATGGTTTTCAAGGCAGAAGAACACACCCAACATATGGGTCTTTTTTGCTGTCCATGAAGGGAACAGTTGGAAACTGGTGGAAATCAACAATGTCCCCCCCAAAGCTGACTCTTAATTCATCTGGAACCAGTGACTGAATGAGTCCAAAGACAGATGACACACACGTAGGTGCCGGATGGCCACTCAGCACTGTAACTGTAACAACTGGGGTCTGTCCTTTGCTCTTTTAAGGAAAACATGGGTTTTTTTTTGTTGTTTTTGTATCAGCAGTCATTATGACTAATAGGGCACAGAATCACAAAATGTCAGTTCTGACAAGAATCTTAGAGACATCTAAGACATGGAGACGTATCCCCTCATTTTACAGAAAGAGAAATGCAGGAGCTGAGAGGTGAAGGAATTTTTTCTAAGGCCTTTTCTATGTTTTATAGACTCATGGAATGTCAGAGTTGGTAGGGACTAAAACCATTTTACGGATGGGAAAACTGAGGCCTCAAAACTGAGGCCTTGTAGCCCAAAGTTATACAGTTAGTTAAGTAAAAGAACAAGGACTTAAATTCAAGCTTCCTGAATCCTAGTGATCTCAGGAAATCCGAAGAGATAAAAATGCAAATGTCTTAATAACCATGGTGGTTGATGGTGAGGCAACACCCTAGGAAGCAGATCCAAGGTCCCACCCCCAAATATAGAAAGTCCCTAAAAATGTGTGGAAGCCACCTACCCACAATTTGAGTGTTTGAGGGGAGGGCATTAGATTGTGAGCTCCCTGAGGTCAGGGGCTGTCTTTTATCTCTTCAATCCATCCTTCAAGTAGCTGCCAAAAGACTCTTAAACACAGATGGACTACATCATTTCCCTGCTCCAAACCCTTCACTGGCTCCCTATTGTCTCTAGGATGAAATACAAACTCAGCCTGTACTGAAGATTCTCAAGAAGGAGAATCACCCCCTTCCCACATTCAGTTCCAGCCAGACTGGATCACCAGATGTTCCTTAATGTTGTCCTGCTGCCTCTTGTCTCCCATTTATGCGGGTCATCTCCCATGATGCCCTTTTCTTTTTTACCTGAAAGCATCCTTCCTTTCCTTATCCCTCCCAGAAGAAGAAAAGGTCCTTGAAGACAGAAAGGATGACACCATTTTTGAAGAATCACAGAATCTGAGAGATAGGACCAAAAGTCATTTAGTCTAGACCACTGAGGTACAGGAATCCCTTCCACAATAATTCAACAACTATGGCTTTGGCATCTCCCCTTTTTTCCCCTCTCCCCATTTACCCCCTTTGGAAATATGATTAAAAAAGGAAACCAGGTTCATTTGGTAAGCCTTGTCATTGGTGAAGTCTTTTTTTTTTTTTTAATCAATCGGGGTTAAGTAACTTGCTCAAGGTTACACAGCCAGTTATTTCTGGGTGTGGTGTTGAGAATCTGAGCCCGGATTTGATCCAGGTCATCCCAACATCTCTGAGCCATCTGGCCGCCCCTGTTTGGTGAAGTCTTTCCTAGATGTTCACTTATCATTCATATAACAAGGCAGGTTGAGTCAAACTCTCTAAACCATATTTGGCAGATTCTGTGTTGGGGTACCTGCTCACCTCCAGGCCCCTGTTCCCTCTCCCTGTCTCCAAGACGCATCAACAATAATGGCTCAGCCATTGCATCTTATGGTTCTTTCAGGACCTGGGATGTTATGGGGCTGGACCTGAGGACTTAACTTTTGAGGGAAGTCGGGCGATCTCTTCTTATTACTCATCTGATCTGAGATTCTCACTCCCTATTAGCCATTTGTATTCTTTCTCCTCCAGTTTAAAGATGCTCAGTGTGGCCATCCCAGCCATGCTGAGCTGCACTCTTCTTCCCTCTTTTCATCCTCCTCCTCCCCACAGCATAATAAAGGAAGCATGTTTTGCTGCCGTTAACACTCTTCACCAGCCTTGGTTCCCTCTGAGCTGTAACACTTTGGACACTTTCTTACAAGGCCACACCATGCTATCTACTCTAGCCTTTCTCTCCTGTCCTCAATTCCCTCATTTGTTCAGTTCTTTTTACAATCTTAGTGGACCAATGAGCTGTTCCCTGTGGATTCACACAGCTCCCTTTGGACAGCTAGCTCCCCCTTTTTCCTTTTCTCTTTGTATCTTCACAATCGCATTCTTGAGAACTGC
The DNA here is from genome assembly GCF_028583685.1 of Petaurus breviceps papuanus. NCBI lineage: Eukaryota > Metazoa > Chordata > Mammalia > Diprotodontia > Petauridae > Petaurus > Petaurus breviceps. The sequence continues at coordinate 30,434,642 of NW_027185852.1, forward strand.
CCAACCTTTCGGATCTTGCTTCCCCTGTAGATTTTAGGACACTGTATTCAACCTGTCCTTTCTCAGAACACTTTGAAATCTGTTTCCCCAGATTCGAGTGTACACAGCAGACTATGTCTGGTTTTCTTTGCCTTGTCTGTCATCAACTCTAAGCTGGAGGGATCATCGCCCCCAGGGTTTCCAGACTTTTCTCAGCCTGTCAGTCAGACCTGTAAGAGAACAGCTCTAAGGTCCTCGATGCCTGTGCCTAGTTTTCTTTTCCTCTGCCAATATCTAAGCTGTGAAGGGTCACTGCCCCCAAGAATCCTAGCCTTTTCCTGCTTGTGAGTTAAACCCAGAAGAGCACCATTACGCCTTGTATCTTCACCAATCCTTTAAAGGCTGAAATGACCATTGAGACTAGTTGAGAATTTATCTGAACAGGGTTGTAACTAAGAACATTTGCACCCAGGGTGGGGTCAGCTCAGAGGTCTGATGGGGGTGCATTTGCACTTGGAGAGGGGCCAGTTCATTCCGCAAGAGAGTCCCCCTTGATGATTTGGGGCCAACTGGTCCCTAGTGATGAGATGCCGTAGTGAAGGGGCAGGGATGGTGGTCACTGTGGCCAGGAAGCATGCCCTCCTCAGTGGAGGTGACCTCCTTCCAATGGAGGATCACTGAGGCGAAGATTTGTTGGCTGCATGCTCCTGCCAGCACTTCTATAACATGCCTCCAGGCTGTTATTCTCTCCAGGTGGGGAACTTCTCATCTAATTCTTCCTTTCGCTTAATCTATAGTGTTCTCCCGTGACAACATCACTTCTTTTTATCCTGCTAATCTTCAACCAAATGTCTTTTTCTACTTGAGGTTTCCTTTCTTGAGCATCAGTGACTGAACAGGGATCCTGAGATGGAAGGGTCCGTGTCCAGCCTTGGCTGCAGTCTAACGAGTTTGTAAACTTCTTGAGGGAAATTCATTAGATTATAAACTCCTTGAGGACAGGGACTGTTTTTCACTTTTTTGTGTCTTCAGCACTTATCCCAGTTCCTAGCACATAATAAGCCCTTAATAAATGATTGATTGGAGAGTTTGGAGAACATGGATCCTGTGATCAGAGCTGACTGGTAGCAGAGGAACTTTTGCATTGGAGAGGATGACCATTGACAGGGGGAGGAGCTTAAACTCTAACCTGGCTTGCCAGAAGGCATGGACCTGAATGAAACTGTTTGGACAGGCCAGAGTCAAAATGAAATGTAAAGGGGCAGCTAGGTGGCACAGTGAATAGAGCACTGGCCCTGGAGTCAGGAGGACCTGAATTCAAATCCAGCCTCAGATACTTAACACAAAACTAGCCATATAACCTTGGGCAAGTCACTTAACCCCAATTACCTCCCCCCCCCCCAAAAAAAGCAAAAAAAAAAGTAAAATGTAAAGTATCTATTCAGCAGGATTTTGAACTTAATCAGATCTTGATGTCTTAGGTATCAACTTTCAGGGAAAGGGTAAGATTAATTATGTTATAGTTGCTGCTCATTAAGCTTTCTGGCAATGAGAACTTGAGGGTCTTGTGTGTATTAAATATTGTGTATGTATATGTACATGTGTGCATGTGTGTGTGTGAAATAAATAACTGTCCTATACCTGGTTATCATTGTGCATCGAATACTCTTCTACCCCCCTATTTTTGTTGAAGTCTTAGATATGAGTCAAAACCCAAGTTTTAAGTGATTTTTTTTTCCATGAGCCTCCTGGGTGGGCTCATAAAGAGCTGAGATGATGTCCAGAGAAGGGAACAAAGGAGCAATAATGCCTAATACTCCTCAAAGCTACTCCCTTCAATTCAGACTGAGATCAATTAATTACTGACATTTACCTTGTCCTTTAAAGGTTTGCAAAGCACTTGACAAATACATTCTCTCATCTGGGCCTCAGAGCAACCCTGTGTGGTAGGTCTCCCAGGTACGATTAGAACCCTTTTCTAAAAAGATGAGGAAATTGGAGCTCAGAGAGGGGCCACACAGCTAGTAAGGTTCAGAGACCAGATTTGAACCTGGGTCTTCCTGCCTCTAAGTCCCGGGTTCTCTCTCTTAAAGCATTCTAACTCTCAGTTGACATGATGGCTCCATAAGGGGCACCAGTAAGAGGTGAGGGGTAGTTGGGGTATGTGTCATTCCATAGATTAATGGGGATAGATCCAAGAAGTGTTCTTTAGAGATCCGTCGGCCCTGCCGTGGGGGTGGGTGGGGGAGGAGAGCAGAGGCTCCTCCTAGAACTTCTCAGACTTGACTGCCTTGGTTCCATTGTGATATTTCCAATGGCTTTGATATAGGATTCAGGCAGGAGCCACATCACGCCCTTAGTGACTAGAGACTTATCTCTGAGCGTTACCCCTTACTTTGCCATATCCTACCCCTTATCCATCAGCGTCTAAGAAAGCACGGAGAGAGTGTGATCAGCCTGTGGACATCTGTCCTGGGCAGCCCAACTCAATAATGACCGTCCTGTCTACTACCCTATCCATCTCCTGACAATATATGTGCCCAGCCACTCAATTAGGAGCTCAGAAGGAGGCACCATACTATAGTAGAAAGATTAGTATAAGGCATTGGCAATGATATTTTTATCTCTGACAGACACAGTCATGCCATATCAAGAGAGCTGAGGAGACCCCTGCCCCCAGCTTGCCGAGTGGATGAATTCCCTGTGGGCAATTTATGGAAGGATATGGGTACAAGTGGTGCAGCATGGGCAAGCATGGACGACTTGTGATCTCTCTCTCTTTTTTTTTTTTAAAGCAATTGGGGTTAAGTAACTTGCTCAAGGTTACACGGCCAGTTATTATTTCTGGGTGTGGTGCTGAGTATCTGAGCCCAGATTTGATCCAGGTCATCCCGACACTGGAGCCGGTGCTCTTACTCGCTGAGCCACCTGGCCGCCCCGACTTGTGATCTCTTAAGTTGGAGGGACTGCCTGCATCAGTGAGATCTCAGATTCATGGGAGTTCTGAGCCTCCAGTGTTTGGGGTAATGACTTGGATAAAGGCATAGATGGATAGTGGCTAATTAAATTAATAGATGACCCTGAACTGGGAAGGAGAGCCAACACACCGGATAACAGAGTGGATCCCAAAGGCTCTCTATAAGCTAGAATGTGGGACTGAATCAAATATGATAGAATTTACTAGGGGGAACTGTAGAGTCTTACACTTAGAATCAAGGAATTGATTTCACAAGGACAAGATAGGGAAGACGAGGTTAGGCAGCAGTTTGTCTAAGCCAAGATATGGTGACTTTCGAAGATGACCTTGTCTGGGTCCACAGAGACTTTGTAGTCAATGGGATCTGGGACTGTATGGAGAGAGTCTAAGTTTCCAGCTGTAGAAGTGGGTCCCACTGAACACCATCCTGGTCAGACCCAGAGGAGGGAGTCAGTTGCAGGCACCACCTTTTAGGAAGGATTATGGTAAGCTAATGAAGTGGACAGTTTGGGGAGGGACCTCCAGATAATGTCCTATGAGTATTGGTTCAGGGATGTTTATCCTGAAGAAGAAAAGGTTCTGGGGAGCTAAGGAGAGCTGTGTTCAAAGTATCTGAAGGTTAGCCCTGTGGAGGAGGGGGTCAGCCTTGTCTGGCTGGGCCCCAGACTCAATGAGGTGCTTTCTTGGGAGGAAACAGACCCTATCTTTGACTGGGTGACCCCTTGATAGGGGTGTAGGGGACAGAATCTTACTCAGGTTTGGCTTGGATTAGATACCCCTTAAGTCCTCCTGGCTTCGATATTCTATAATAGAAATAACTGAGAGATTTGAGGGTGACAAATGAGAAGGAAGCCACCGTCTCCTCCCTGCCCCAGTAGGTCTTTGTGACATGGATTCTCTGAATAACCTTGAGACAGGTCATGTATAGCTTTGGGGAGGGAGTAGGGGATCAGGGTGCTCTGTGTTCTTTGCATATTCTGTACCCTACTCCCCAAGGACTGAGCATCTAAAACTATTCCAAGCTAGTCAATGATGATGAAATCTACAAACTCTTGGCTTCTCTTTCTGATCTCTGGGCTGTTTCTTGGGCTCTGAGTTCTGAGTCCTGGGCTCTAGAGAGAACTATAAGATTGGACTCTGGATTCTGGGTTCTGGGCTCTGGAGAGAGCTACAACATTGGACTCTGGGTTCTGGGCTCTAGAGAGAGCTATAAGATTGGACTCTGAGTTCTGAGTCCTAGGCTCTGGAGAGAGCTACAACTTTGGACTCTGGGTTCTGGGCCCTAGGCCAGGCTGGCCTTGGTGCTGCTGAACCCTGGCTTCCCACTGATGGTAAGTAATACAAAGACAAATTCACCATCCCCACACTGGTGGCTTGGCGCTGGCCCCAGCTCCATCTAAGAGTTTAATGAATTTATGAGCTGCTTTGGAATTTGACAAGGGCTGTAAAGGACTAATTAACACGTATCAGAAGCTCCTTGAACTCCCTTCCCAGGAAAGAGAAAGGCAGGGAGGGAAGGGGGGAAAGAGAGGAGAATATTAAACTGATCAATTAATTTTTAATCACCTTGAGCCAGGGAAATTGTAGAGCCCAGTATGAACTGATGGAGGGTCAATAAAAAGCCAAAGTCTCCTCCCCCACCCCCTTCCACCCACCTGGACTCTTCTAGCCCAGAACCCAGGCAGGCTTGGGTTTGGCCCTGGGCTCTTGTGGCCTAGAACCCAGGCAGGCTTGGGTTTAGCCCTGGGTTCTTCTGGCCTGAAACCCAGGCAGGCTTGGGTTTGGCCCTGGGCTCTTTGGCTCAAAACACCGGGAGGGCTGGGTCTGGCCTTGGCACTCAGTCTGAAGCCTGAGGAGGGAGGAATTATTTCTGGGGCAGCATGACTCAGTGGAAATCTCCGGCCTTGGAATCAAGGAAGGGAGGCAAAGGGCTTCCTGAGCCTCCTGACCAGGGGGACAGTACCTCTCATCCACAGGCACTTGGTCCTTGGGCCTCACTTGCAGGTAACCCTATAATTGTCATCATATCCTCCACCCTCCAAAGGACAGTCCTTCAAATGCCTGATGTCCACTCTGATTATTCTATTCTCTAGGTAGCCACACCCAGTTTTTCAACAAATCCTCTCATGACATGGACTCCAGGCTTATCATCATCCTGACTCCCTCCTCTCAACACTTGGTCAATGACCTCCTTGACCTGTGGTGCCCAGACCTGAACACAATAGTGACCAGGGCAGGACAGGGTGGGCCCATCATCACGAATGTCCTTCCTGGGCTTGTGCCTTTCTTAAGGCAGCTGATGATGCTTCAGTAGATGGTGTGGTGAAGCAGAATGTGGGCCCACTCTGAAGTCAGAGGCCCCAGGGTCCAAGTCCCACTTTTGAGGTGTAGGCCTCAGTTTCCTCGGCTGGATGGACTGGATGGTCTCTGAGGCCCCTTATTGCTTGAGATGGGGGAGTTTATGATTATATTTGTATTTTTGGCTGCCATAACCCACCACTGGCTTACTCACCTTGAGCTACCTTTCAGGCAAAGTTGATTTTTTGAACCTATGAGTAAGACTTTACACTATTAAACTGCATCCTTCCAGAGTTAGCCTAGTGCTCAGATAAGATGAAATTCAATTTGGACAAACTCATGAAGTCTTCTTCAGTCAACCAGCTAATGTAGGGGATCTGCCATGAGGGAGGCTTCCTAGATCTATCCAGGGAGATCCAGGTCTCCAGCCAGGAATCATTCGTCCATTCAATAGATATTGGGGAAATGGCAGACTCCAATCACAGAAGCACAAACCCTTGATTTGAATGCTGACTAGCTATGTGACTGGAGATTTGATGGGGACTCTGTTTCCTCCTCTGTGAAATGGGCACAATCTTTGTTCTACTTGCTGTTCACCTCAGAGGGTGTTGGGGGAAGCGGGGAAGGAGACAACTCTAGGGATGGAAGCTGGGCTGGCCATCACTACTCTGTAGGGGGGATCCCCCCTCATCAGCTACTCCAGGCACCATTTCCTGCCTAGGCTTTTCTGACTTGAGGCCACCAGTGGAGGGTCCCACTTCTTACATTCTACCTTTTCCAAAAGCCTACTCCAATTCCAAGTAAACATTTGGTTTGTCTATGTCACTACTCTGCTTAGAGAACTTTCACTGGCTCCCTATCACTGGAAGATTTGGATTACAAAATTCCTAGGCATAGTGATAGAGGCCTCCACAAGCTGGACCCACTCCACCTTTCCAGGCTGATGTCACGGTCTTCTTCTCAAGCTCTTGGGTTTCAGTCAAGCTGGACACCCTGCTCTTTTCCAGGCCTGTCCTACCCTTTCCTTCTCACATGTCTTTACTTGCCTCAACCACAATGACTGGACCAGAGAGTCTCCTCCTTGGCCTCATCTCACAGAATTACAGAATATTTTCAGTTGAAAAGCCTTCCTTCATGACCGAGTCCAAATTGACCTAGCCCAGATGTTGCCTGTTTCATGAAACTTTTCCAGTGTTTTTCCAGCTGGCCAGTATCTCTGAGCCAGCCGACTGGAACTCACAAGACCAACCCATAACTGATCACAGACCTCCTGCACCAATGGCCTCACAGCTCTGTCCAGAGCTATTTCAAGGCCTTTCCCTCAAAAGCCCCATCACTTTTGTATCTACCTACAGTATAAAGGCAGGTATGATCCTTTGTGTGTGGGGGTATGGGGGAGGGGGCTCACTGTGGGGAGTCAAAGATAAAGAAGGCCAGGGCAGGGCTTGGGTCACTATAGCCTAGACACTCCCCCATAGAGATGTAACACCTCGAAGACTGCCAAGAGCTTTAAGCAAGGGACAGGGTGTTCTGGGCTGAGACCCTGTTCTGGGCCTGGGCTCCTAACCTGGGCCTGGGCTCCTAACCTGGGCCTGGTCATAGCGTTCCTGTACACCTCAGCCCCCAAAAGGGAAGGGGCTCTTTTCTGAGGACATCCAGGAAGGTTTGGATTCCATGCCCTGGCCCCATCTCTCAGGCCTCTCATAACAGTGAAAGCCCCACAAGGCCTTGTCTTGGGCCCAGCACTGGGGTGGAGATTGTAGGGTAGGCCCTGGTCCCCAGACACCAATTGTTGGCACAAAGCTGAGGGGCCTGGGTTAGTGACCTGGGGATGAGGGCTGTGTGAACCCAGGTGTACCCAAGGACACGAGACCCCCCCCCCACCCCAGCATGTGGTGGAGTATGTGGGGCAAAGTATTGAGCAGAGACAAGTCAGAGTTCTGGCCTGGGATCATGGAGCTAGCTGAGAAGGTAGAGGCCCATTGGAGCATGTGGAGGGTGGAGGAGGTGACAGAGTGTTTTTTGGCTTAGGGCTGGCAGAAGCGGCTGATGGAGTAAGGGGTGAGTGGGGACCCAGGGTGGGGGGAATCAGGAACCCACTGCAAGCTGGTCAGGGGCACAGCTTCCTGGGGCTTTGGTGGTTGGTTTTGTAGAAACCAGACCCACCTTCCTCCCAGCCCCAGTTTCCTGCAGGTGCCATGATCCAGTGGGGGAACAGAGAGGAAGTAGGGACAAAAGGGCGTGTGTGTGTGTTTGTGTGTGTGTGGTGTGGCCAGAAGCCACCTTAGACTGGGTCCCACTGTGGAAGGTGGTGGAGACTCCAGGGCCTGGGTGTTCTAGGGACCACTCTGGGCACAGTCTGAGCACAAGATTTGAGCCTCTGGCCTCAATGCAGACAGCCAGATGGATAAAGTCCTTCCAGCTTTGTTCATACCTCCTTCTTATTCTCTAAAGACTTTTTCAAGCTCTAGCCCTGCTAGAATGTCACTGTGTGACTGTGGACAAGTGTTTTCACTTCTCTGAGACTCAGCTCCATCTCCTGGAAAATGGGTAGGACAGGAACCTCAGGACCTCCCTCCAAGGCTGTTGGAAGGCCCAGCGAGCCAGGGAATGAAGCCCTTTGAAAACCTTAGACTGATAGAGACATGGCAGCTATACTTAGGAACACACTTCTCAAAATGAAGGGACAGACTTTGAAGAATTAACGCCTTGAAGATTAACACCTTGAGTTATTGCTATGTATGGAAAACACTGGACTGGCCAGGGAAGGGGGCCTTAGGAACCAGAGAAGGGACATCCTCCTGCCTCCCCACATTGTTCCCCCCTCCCCCTCCTGCCTCCCCTATCATTCCCCCTCCCTCCATTGTCCCCCCTCCTGCTTCCCCCTATCATTCCCCCTCCCTCCGTTGT
>NW_027185852.1:30443205-30450240 GCF_028583685.1 Petaurus breviceps papuanus
CCCCCTCCCTCCGTCGTCCCCCCTCCTGCCTCCCCCTGTCATTCCCCTCTCCCCCCATGGTCTCCCCTTCCTCTCCTCACCATGCTCTTCCTATCCCCAGCAGCTGCTTAAGGACAAGGTCCTGGAAGAAGGTCCAGCTCTGGTTTTTGACCTATGTAAGCCCCCTTCTTCTCTGGGTTGCACTTTCTCCTCTGAGAAAGGAGAGGAAGGCTGGCCTGGACAAGCCCTGACATCCTCAGCATCTTGCTTCTTCAAGGACACTAGCCCAGAGTGAGGGGAGCACTTGACCCTCAGGAACATGAGGGAGGTAACTTCGGGGTACAGGAAGGATGGCCTGAGAACTGGCGGAGCCACATCTTGGGGCAGGACTAAGGGAATCCTCAGTTACAAAAGAGCCCTGCACAGGCTGGAAGAAAGAGAACCAGGGATCCAGCAAGAACCAAGCAAGGACCAGAGCCCCCCTCTCTCTCAGCCACAGCCACAAGCACTGGCCCAGACTTGGCCATGACCAGTACCATAGCCCCCCAACCCCAGTGGCTTTCTCAGGCTATTGTGGACTATACCTTGGGACCCAGGAGGCCAAGAAGCTTCAGACTGTCTGGGGTTAGGAGAAGGTTCCCTGATGTAGCCCAGCCTGATAAACCTAATAATCTGACAGATGGTCCTCTGGTCTTTTGTGTCAGGGACAAGAAGGACTCCCAGAGGCATCCAGTACTCCCTGGTCTCCTGGGTCAGGTGGCACCCAGGGAGCTGGTGGGAAGGGATGCTGCAAGGGGTGGATGGCACTCCATGACACTGAAGGACAGAAGACACTTAGGTGTCTGTGAGAGGGGCTGCTCCTTAGGGACAGCGGGTCATTGGTTGTATTTAGGGACAAGGCGGGGGGTCTTTGTTGACAGACCTTACTGGTGTCTGGGTGTGTGGAGCTCTAGAGGGGACAGGGGTGGCTCCCTGGGGACAGTTCCTGCTTGGCCATGTCTGTGGGCAGGGGACCCAGAGCTTGGGAGAGTGTCCAGCCTTCGGGGCCTGCAGGGGATGGCTGGGGGAGGGGCTGGGGGCCCATCCTGGGGCTCGCAGGCTGCAGCGGGCTAATGAATCCTGATGGGGAGAGTGACCTTTTCCAAATGCCACATGTCATTGGATTTTATATCACACTAGGACAATGTGCCGTGGGGATTAGGATAGTTTTTCCAATAGAGTTATGTATGTGCTCGAGCAAGGGTACGTGTGTATGTCTATGTGTGCGTGTGCATGTGAGTGTGTGTGTGTGGCAGGCTGTCTGCAGGATTGCAGGGACAGCCAGGCAGAGTGACAGCTTAGTCCTGGATCCTGGGCTCAGGGTGGGGCTGCCTCAGAGGACTTACTTCAGACACACCCCACACCTTTTCTTCCTCTTTCTATGTCTCTCTCCCTCTCTCTCTTTATCTCTCCTCCCTGTCCTCTCTCTCTTCTTCCTTTTTCTTTCTCTTCCTCTCCCTCTCTCTCTGTCTCTATCTCTCTTTCCCCCCTCTCCCCTTCCTTTCTCTGTCTCTATCTCTAACTCTATCTCTCTGTCTCTGTCTCCTCTCCTTTCCCCTCCCCTCCTCTCCTCTCCTTTTCTCTCCCCTCTCTCTGTCTCTCTTTTCTCTCTGTCTCCTTTTACCCCCTCATCATTCCCCATTCTCTGAACCTCAGTCTACTAATCTGTAAAATGGGTGTGGGGGGGCTTATTCTTGTTCATTAGGACATCGTGTGCTCAGATACTTTTAACTTTAATCCGATCTAGTCAGTGGTTTCAGTCCCTGTCTGAGGCCCCCAAAGGAGAAGGCTCTGAGCCTTGGCTCCCTTCCATATCTCTGCTGAGATGGGAGAGGCAGCTGGCATAGAGGTGAGGTGGGAGGGAGGGCAGAGAACATGCATGTCTACCTTGGCCAGGAGGAAGCTGGGGGCTGTGGAAGAGACTAACCAGCTGGCTGACCTCAGATGGGTGGCAGCGTATTCTAGAAATGTTGGGGGCACAAAGAGGGGGATGCTGGGCACAGGCTCTCGGCCTTGGGAGTCTCATGGCTTGGTTGTTTTCAGGGAAGTTGTGAGAGATTAGATTGGCAAAGTCAGGGGCTATTCAGCCTGGCCTGGGGGGAATCCTCTTCTGGCCCTGACTGAACTCTCCTCTCTTTGCTGCTGCTCCCAATCACTGTGGAAAGCCCCCAGAGGCTTCAGCTTCTCCACTACCCGCCCCCCCCACTCCCTCTCAGCTCCTGGCCTCAGCTGGCAAAAACCTAGAAACAGATATAGGCTTTTTCCATTGGGGGGGAGAGAATGGACAATAAAATCGGATGGGGGTCAAGCATTGAGTAGTGTGGGAACCTGGGGCCCTTCTCTGGAGAGAGTTCCAATTCCAACTTCCTCAGCCTCATCAGACCCTGGTTCCCCATACCTTTTGCCCTGCCCTACCCCGCTATCCCTGCTCTGTCTGTACCCCGACCATCCTAGTTAGTCAGGCTCAGACCCAGGAATAATCAGTTCTCCTTGGGAGAGTCCAAGCCCATGAGTAAAGGAGGCTACCAATCTTAGGTGATGCAGGATCCCAAGGGGAAGCTGTAGAACCATTTGGGTATCTTGCAAAGGGGATTCTTATTTAATGGGTTGGACTAGAGGCCTTTGAGGTCCCTTCCAGCCCTGGGTTCTATGAAAACTTTTCTGTGGCTCCCTGTGACCTCAAAGATAATGATCAGAGCTCCTTAGCCTGGCATTCGAGGCCCTCTAGACTCCAGCCCCAGACAGCCTCTATACTCTTACTTCACATGCTACATTGGCGTGAGATAACTTAGCCCCTCTTACACACCCTTGAATTTCTGAAGTGCTTTAAATTCCTCTTTCAGAACTAGCAAATGTCAGAACTTGGGTTCAAACTTAGGTTTCCTGGCTCTACATCTGCCCATGACTGATGCCACACACATACCCACAGCAGGGTTCCTGCTCACACCCCAGAGGTAGGTGGTAAGAGTGCCCACCATAGCACATAGCAGGTGCCCAGGGCCAGGGAAGTGCCCTTACAGGCCTTTGCCCTCTTGCATTGAGTGGATCCTCTGACCCAAGGGAGGCAGGAGCTGACCTGGGCTCCTGCCCTTTATTCCATCAGGCCCAAACCTCTCCAACTACTCTCTGGTTTCCTGTCTCTGGCTATAGCTGTGCTTCAGCCTCTTCCTGTCGGTCCCATGAGAAAGGCCACTATGGGGCAGGCACAAGGGGGTGCCAGGGTCCTAGGTCATAAGGAGTGGAGGGAAGGGGGCCATCAGAGCTCCAGCTCCAGCTCCAGTCTGCTAGGCAATTGTCCGGCTGAAATAACAAGCCAAAATCTGAAAAGAGACCTGTTCTGTTTGTTTACTTCATTTCCCCCCACCTCCTGGACAATGCCCTGCCACTGGGATCCTGCTGGGCTGAGCAGGAACACCTCCGGCCTCTTCATCCTTCACTGTCTGGCCTGTTTACAGGGTCCATCCTGTTTACACCAGGGTCCATCCTGCCCCTTAGCAGGGGGCTGGGGAGGGGTGGAGATAAGGGGCACAGAGAAACAGCAGGGCTGAGACCAGCCTCTCTCCACCCGCAGCTCTCCAGGCCAAAGTATCTTTTAAACTCTGGTTTCTCACTGTGTGGCCTTGGGTCAGGCCTTTCCCACTCTGGCCTCAGTTTCTTCTTCTAAACAATGAGAGATTGGAGCTCAGGGTCCCAAAGAGCCTTCCTAGTTCTGTGATCTCTGCAGGGTAGAAGGGGGAGTTACTCAGAACCCAGGATCTTAAGTGATGTGGCCATCTCTGATCTCTGCCTCGCTTGCCCCCGGCCCTCATCTGCCTGCCTTTCCTGCCATTGACATCCTTTCATGGTTCCCATTACCAGAACATCTCCAATCACAGAAGCTCCCATTTCTGGGATAGTTTCCACAGTTCCTTTCAGTTTAGACATGAACTGAGTTAATCATCACCAGCTTCCCTCCATCCATCCTGATCCCTGTGATGTAAAGATTTTCCTCCTGCCTGTAGATGAGCATTATAGGCTTTCTGAGGTATGAGTAAGGCAGTTCAGAGATCTCATCCTCCACCCTAGCAACATCTGCTTTTGAAGCTTCTTCCTGGGTGACCTTAGAGGAGCACAAAAACAACTTCACTTTAACTTTTCCCTTAATTAATCTGTATATATTTGGTATTCACTTATCTGTGTACCTGTTGTTTCTTACCACTCCCTTCCATTAGAATATAAGCAACTTGAGGGCAGGGGCTATTTCATTCTCCAGTTGATAAATGGCCAAATGATATGACCAGGCAGTTTTCAAGGGAAGAAACCCGACCTATATATAGCCATATGAAAAAAAAATACTCCAAATGTCCAATAATCAGAGAAATGTAAATGAAAGTAGCCTCCGAGGCATCTGAACTGCTCTAGCCATTCTGAGAAGCCATCAAGAACCAAGCCCCAAAAGTCACTAAATTGTGCGGACCCTTTGACTTGAAGAGATCAGGGAAAGAGGAAATGGACCTACATGTACAAAAATATTTAGAGCAATTCTTTTTGTTACGGTAAAGAACTGGGAACTAAACTGGAAATTTACCAACTAGAGGATGGCCGAACAAATTATGGTATATGCAAGTCATAGAATATTATTGTTCCACGAGAAAGGAAGAAATGGTTTCAGAGAAACCTGGGAAGACTTGTTTGATCTTACCATCTTACCAAATGAAGGGAGAAAAACCAGGAGACCAATGAATCTAATACAATAACTTTGAAGACAAATAACTTTGAAAGACTTAAGAACTCTGATCAATGCAATAACCAACTGGGATTCCAGAAGACTGATCATGAAGAATGCCCTCATCTTCTGTGTGTGTGTGTGTGTGTGTGAGACAGACTAATGTGCAAAATGGGACGCACATTTTTCTACATGGCCAATGTGGAAATTTGATTTGACTATACATATTTATTATGAAAGTTTTGTTTTATTTCTTGTCCTTTTTTCTTTGAGGCAATTGGGGTTAAGTGACTTGCCCACGGTCACACAGCTAGTGTGTGAGGCCATATTTGAACTCAGATCCTCCTGACTCCAGGGTCAGTACTCTATCTACTGTGCCACCTAGATGCACCCTCTTTTTTCCATAAATTGGGGTATGGAGGGAGGAAGGAAGAGGAGGAGAGGAAATAAATACTTGTTAATTGGAAAGAAACTTAATTATTAAAAACGGACAGGGGTTATTTAAATTTTGTGTTTGCATAGGGTCTGCCACACCTTAGGGACTGGTGAATAAAAGTTTATTAGGTGATGAATGAATGAATGAATGAATATTAAGTCACAGCGTCTCAGAGGTGGAAGGGTCCACCAAGGCATCCAGCCAGCGATCCCTCAGCAAGGATGTCCTCTATAATATCCACAGAAGGGCAAAGATGACAAATGTTGAGGGAGCTATAGGAAAAGAGGCAGACTGATACATTGTTGGAGTTCCTGCTGGCAAACCCCCAGTGATAGGAAGCTCACTACCTGCTGAGTCAGTCCAATCCACTCTGGGACAGTTCTGATCCTCGCCTGACATCAGCCTAGATGAGCCTAGGCACTGTTCCTGGTTCTGCTCCCTGGCATCAAAAATAAGGCTGATCCCTGTGCCACAGGACAGTCTTTCATATACCTGGAAGCAGCTCTCAAGTCCCCCCAAGTCTTCTCTAGGCTAAATATCCCCAATTCCCTCTTTATGGCATGAACTTGGGACTCTTTCCCATCCTTATCTCCCTCTTCTGGACCTTTTCCATCTTGTCAGTGTCTTTCCTAAAATGACAGGACTCTGTTAATGTTTTTATTAATAACTTGATTAAAGGCATAAATGACTGATTTATTATTACATGAGTAGATTGCACTATGCTGTGTAGGACAGCTAACACACTGGATGACAGAAACAGGATCCAAACAGATCCTGATAAGCTAGAGCATTAGGCCAAATTGATTAAGATGTAATTTAATAGGAGCAAATGTAAATGCTTACACTTGGGTCCAAAAAATCAGTCTCACAAGCACAATGATCAGGGGGCTTTAGAGGACTGCAAGATCAACGTGAACCATAGTCACTCATGAAGTAACAGCTTAGTAAGGTGAAAAGAACACTGTCATAGGCATTGGCAGACCTGGGTTCAGATTTTGCTACTGCTACTTATTACCTATGAGACCTTGGGCAATTCTTGGAGTAGACAGTCTCTAAGGCTCCTTCCACACTCAGATTCTGGATCTTATGAGCCTAAATACTTTGTAAAGGCACTTTATATAAAAATGAAAGTTATTATTTTTATTCTCTAAGTAATAAAAACTGACATGTGGGGGTGGCCAGGTCAGTCATCTGTTCCATCTTTGGGGAATCTCGTATGATTTTGACAGATGTGCCAGAAATACCTTATTATCAAAAGAAATAATATAGGTAATGTACTCAACACAGTGGTTGGCACATAGTAGGCACTCTGTGAGTGTTAGTTATCACCATTATCACTCTATTGAATCAAATGCCTTTTGATAGTCAATAATAGCTAGCATTTACACAATCCTTTAAGGTTTACAAAGATCATATTACAAACATAATCTCATTTTATCCTCTCAGTAACCCTGGGAGACAGGTGCTATTATTATCCCCATTTTGGGGGAAAGGAGAAAGGATTCATTAAGGTCCACCTATGTGCCAGGCACTGTAATAAGTATGTTGCAAATATAGATGAGGAAACTAAGGCAGACAGAGGCAAAGTGACTTGCCCTGGCTCACATTTGGCAGGATTTGAACTCTGACTCTGAGTCTAGTGCTCTACCCCCTGTGCCTCCTCGAAGCTTCTAGTCAATAAACAATAACCGAAGTATGATCATGTATTCTCTATACTATTCAGTTAATTATGTAATTTTACTTCAGGTACCCTTTTGAGGGTTAATAAAATTCAAAGTTTTTTCCCATGCCTTTGGCATCCTTTTATCTATCTATCTATCTATCTATCTATCTATCTATCTATCTATCTATCTATCTATCTATCTATCTATCTATC
>NW_027185852.1:30450250-30455492 GCF_028583685.1 Petaurus breviceps papuanus
ATCTATCTATCTATCTATCTATCTATCTATCTATCTATCTATCTATCATCTAATCAGTCCCTGAAAGCCCTCAAAATTTAATTCCCTCCACCACAGAACTTCTTAGTATACTGGGTGGGTGTGGTCCATATATATTTCCCATCCTTGTTTTCTCTGGTACCATTTCCACTTCTTTTAAAAGCACATTCAGGATTGTTATGTTAGAATCCAAATATGGTGGCTCCATGTCGTTGATGGTGAAAAGAATCTGCTATAAAAGTCACTATAGACCTTTCCCATTTTTCCTCTACTCCTTGTCTTCCATCTCATTTCTTCCTTAAATGCCCTTGGGATGACTTTGCTTAGTTGGGTTTCTTGCCAAGCTTTCTTTAAATTGGTTATTCCCTTTTCAGCTTCTCACTATTTCATGAGGTGATATTGTGCAATCTTCCAACATCCTTCTTTGTAAGAATTTACAAATGATTGTGTATTCTGAAGCAGGGTTGCTCTTGGTTGCCACAGCTCTCTGCTTGGCAAGGAAATCAAGTGTTTGTATGCTGATATGGCTTCTAGACTCTTTTAGTCTCCTTGTTATGGGCAATTGATTTACATCAATTAAACTTCAGTATAAAATTGTCAGAATTGATGCCTGTGTGCTTTCTTCCATTCACTTCCCATTTTTTCTTTCCCCAATAACTTGTTTAAACAAGTCATGTTAGAGTTATTTTAAGCACAAACTATATCTTTTCCTCAATACTTTTCTATCTTCTAGTTTGGTATTAATTTTGAGCTTTCCCCCCCACTGGTCTGGCTGTTTATAGACAGATGATTCAGGAATGACTCCCACATCAGTAAAAATGTTTTTTCCTGTCTGTTAAAAATATAATCAATTATTTTTGGTGATGGTGGCCATTGTGTACAGTGCTTTCTAATTCTTTTCATCAAAGATACTATTCATGATGTAGAAAGATGAACCTTATGTAGAGTATCCAAGCCACTGGCTTCTTTTATTCCTTCCTTCTGACATATTTGTCACCTTTCCACAGCAATGAAATCATTATATATAAAAATTTCGTTTGGAGGGTCAAACCAGGGTCTTCATAGACTTTCTCCTCCTCTTCTTCAACTGATGTTGCCATGTAATCTGCAATGGTCTTTGTGGTGGTCTTTTGCAAATATGATATTGTCTCTTCCCCAATTCATTATTCATTTAGTCACTGGCAATGGGGGGAAAGGAATATACACAAATATTATATGTACGTGCATATATGTATATATGCCTGTATATAAAATGACAGCAATCTGTGCACTGCCCTCTTCACTGAGAGGGCTATTGGAAGAAAGTGAAGTAGTGCCAGAGACCACAGCCCTCCTCTCCCTGACACACTCCTGTCCTGGCAAGGCTCCTGTGGAGTACCTCATTTGGAGGGAGCAGGCTTCAGGCAGGGTAAGAATCTTCCCTTTCTTCCATTCCCTCATGACATTTAAGGTCTAGCTTTGGGCAAACCAGGTAGACAGTTGATTGAATGAAGGGTGTTGTGAATACACTTCCCCTCTAGCCTTTCTCCTCTCCTCTCCTTCCTTCTCCTCCTCCTCCTCTCTCTCTCTTTCATCCTTCCCTTTCTGTCTTGTCCACTCAATATTCTAGCTCTCCAGTAGAGAAAAACTTTTTAATAGATGTGTTCAAAAGTAGAATGGACTGTCTTGGGTTTCTAATCAATAGACGTCCCCAAGTCTATGTGGGCTGGGTGATCATTGGTCAAAGTTGCAGTCCAGGGGATATTGAGATCTGGGTTGGACTAGGGACTTGATTAAGTTTCTGTAATTCAGCCTTGGATGACTGGTGACCATGGAGCGGTCTATGAAGCTGAAGGTCAAGCATAGGTGGAGGCCGGGCCCCAGGCTGAGTCAATGTGTCCCAGAGCACATCACCGATGGGCCGTGTTTGGGTGGGCCATAGCTCTAGGAGCAGAGTCCCAGCCCCACTCCTGTTTAAGGACATCTCTAACTGCTTCTCGGATGGCTCAATTAGTAAAGTGAATATATTAGATAAAGTCTAAAAGATTAAACTATCATCGTCAGCCCATAATTTCATGAAGAAGTCAGGGGACCGTATCCCTCTTATTAACTCTATAACAAATGTGATGAAAATGTTCAAATAGAATGTTAATGCAACGTTACGTGCGATTTTCCCAGGCGATTTGCTGCTGAAATATTTCTTTATTAATAGTAATTGAGGGTATAAATTATGAATGAGGCGATTTGCTCCTTCCAGTGGGGAAGACGTCCCAATGGCAATAATTCTTTATAATAATTTTGGGGCAGTGGGGAGGGAGGAAGCGGTTGTCCAGGCCAGTCCAGGGAGGGGGAGGGGGAAGCATCGCCCTTGCTGGGGAGACAGCGCCCTTGCTGGGCCTGCCCTCCAAGCCATCTTGTGGGCCCCGGGCAGAAAGCAAATGAACACTTTGGTTTTTATTCTTTTTCTTAATCCCAAGACCAGCTGAACTCCCAAGGTTGCTCTTTCCTAGTGCTAAAACTTGCTGGTTTCCTCCCTCACCAAACACATTCCACAGCTCCCCAATGCCAGGGAGTTGAGATCTACTCCAGTCTACTCTAGCCTACTTCCACTCTCCTTTGCCTTTTCTCCTCACCTCCCATAGAACCCAGACTTGTCTCTCCTTTGGAGCTTGCACACATCTACCCTTTGCCCATCTCCACACTTTTGCTCACACCCTACCCCTTGCCTTCAGTCTCCTGTGTGCCTCTGGCTCTCCACCAATCCATATTTTTATCCTTCTCCCTAAGACCCAGTTTACCTTCCACATACTCAGTGATAAGGTGCATTGGAGGAGGGACAAATGAGCTGAAGTGAGTTCAGAGGGAGGTGACTGGGGGGGGGGTGGGAACTGAAGACCTTGACATCTGAAGACTGGTTAAAGAATGTTTGGTCTAAAGAGAAGAGTGAAGGAGACATGATAGGCCTGTCATATGGAATACAATTCAATTAAATTCAACAAGTAGTTATTAAACACCTTCTTTGTACAAGGTACCATACTCGACACAGGGGAAACAAAAAGCTGATTAGATTTGTCCTGCCTGGTCCCAGAGGGCACAAGTAGGAGCAAGGACCTCTTCCACCTGTGCGACTTTGCCCGCCTTCCCTCTGGAGGAATTGCTGGACTCCCAGACCACCCTGTAAGCTCCTCTCTTTGCTAAAAGCAGCAAAAGCCCCTGACCCTACACTGGGATAGGAGGGGACAGGGGAAGGAAAGTCATTGTGATCTATGTAGAGATCCTCCTTCCCTATCTTTGTTAAAGGATGCTTTCTAGCCCTCTTGAGTCTGTCTACCTGCTATCAGTTTCTGAAGTAACAAGGTGGGAACCAGGGATAACCAGGGATTGAAGGCAGGCTCTCTAAACAGAGGGGAGGTGAGGCAAGGGAGCTGGGGCTAGTGTCTTCTTAGCTAGAGAATTGGCTCTGACTATAGAAACATACACATACATCGGTATAAACAAGATAAATACAGAGTAGAGGCAAGTAGCCTTCAAGGGGCTGGTACCAGTGATGGGGGGACCGAGAAAGGCCTCCTGTAGAAGGTGGTTGAATCTTAAAGAAAGTTGGGGACTTTAGGAGGTGGTTGGATAGTAAATCACTCCAGCCATGGGCAAGAAAGAAGGCAAGAGCTAGAGGAACATGTGTGGGGACCAGCAAGAAGGCAGGATTGTGAAATTCATGGAGAAGAATAATGTGTGAAAAGAAGAGAAAGATAAGAAGGGGTCAGGCTGTGAAGAGATTTAAATGTCAAACAGAGACACCATACTTGATCCTAGAGGTAATAAGAAGCCCTTGGAGTTTACTGAGAAGTGGGGTAAGATGGTCAGAGTCTCTCTTTAGTAAATCATTTTAGCAGCTGAGAGGAGGATGGACTGGAAAAGGAAGGAGGCTCTTCTAATAATCCAGGAGGAAGACAGTGAGAGTCTGATTTAGGCTGGGGGTCATGTGAGTGGAGAGAAGGGAACACATGTGAAGGATGTTGTAGAGAAAGAAATGACAACACCTGGTAACTGTTGAGATAGGACAAGATTATCAGCTTCTTTCTAGAGGAAAGGACTCTATTGTTTTTGGCTTTGTATATCAGCACCTAGGATAGTGCCTTTTACTCAATAGGTACTTAATATATGTTTGTTGGATTGGCTCTGTCTCTTAGGTTCAATTCAATTTAACTCAAATCTACTATGTGCAAGGCACTAGGCAAAGACCAAAACAAAAGTCCCTTAATGAACTTACATTCCACTGAGTGGACTACCACACACATGTACAGATTTATAAATACACAGCAATTTTAGCAGGGAGGGAGGGCCAACAACTGGGGGGTTCTGGAAAGGTTTCTAGTAGGAGGTGGCATGTGAATTAAGCTAGGGATTCTAAACGGCAGAGAGGAGGAAGGAGTGCTTTCCAGACATGGGGAGCAGCCTGTACAAAGACATGCTAAACATGGCATTTTGAGTCTGAAAAATTGGCTGAAGTAAAGGAAAAAGCAAATGTCTATGTTTTGGCCAGGACAGACAGACAGACTGATAGGGATATTTGAGGCTTACCTCTGGCCAATAGGATGCTCAGCCTGGCATAGCTCCCTCATCATCCCAGCTTTGGGTTTTGGCTAATGCTACTGTAGTAGTGTTAAGGTGGTGATCAGGATTATTCAATCATGCCTTCACCCTACTTCTGACATTGTTCAGAGTGGTTTCTAAGTAAAAACACTCCTCCATTCTGAGAAATAGTATAAAAAATATTTGTAGTTACCTTTTTGTTAGCCCTGAGTCCCCAACCAGAGACAGTGCTCCTGGCAAAACACTTCAGTGTTAAACCTCTCTCTCTCTCTTCTCTTAAATAGCCTCCTCCTAAGTATATTCCCAATACATACAACTCACTAACCAGAAAATGTTTCAGACAGACCTCCTCTATGAGAACTTCCTTGACCCTTGAATTCCTGAGCCCTAACTTGGGGGGAAGGTGGCTGCTTCTCTTTTTCTCCTGAGAGACTTGGGGGAAATGAGGCACTAGGAAATGGGGAGGGATCTCCTTTGTGCTCTCTTTCTTCTTCCTTTTCTACTCTCTCTGATGAAGAAGCCTTGCTTAGAGCCTTCCTTCTCTCTCTCTCTGTCTCTCTCTGTCTCTGTCTCTCTCTCTGTGTCTCTCTCTCTGTGTCTGTCTCTATCTCTCTCTGTCTCTGTCTCTCTCTGTCTCTCTGTCTCTCTCTCT
>NW_027185852.1:30455592-30459748 GCF_028583685.1 Petaurus breviceps papuanus
TCTGTCTGTCTGTCTGTCTGTCTGTCTCTCTCTGTCTCTCCTCCCCCCAGCCATAGGCTTACAATCATAGTCTGGAAGTATCTCCATCAGTCAATTTCCCTCAAGCACTTTCCCTGCATTTCTCCTTTGCTCTTATCACACTCTCCCTTGTATTATTGTGTCTCTGCATACAAGACATTGAATTGTCAGCTCCTTGAAGACAAGGACTATGTGATTTTTCTCTTTTCATCCCCAGTGCTGAAAACATACTTCAAAACTTCAAGGACATTAGACTTTCATCAGTGTGAGGACTCTTCTCAGCAATACAGATCACAGTCACAGATCTTCTAAAATGGAGCAGACAACCTTGAAGTGTCCCTATGGACTACCTCTAGTGGCCAAGCTGGTGATGAACCCAATGGAATTTTGTTAAGCCAACCCTTCCCCAACAAACAAGTAGGCACTAATGTCTCCTGCTCAGAGACTTTCTGGGTTGGTAGAATCTGTCCAAGCTTGGTTTTTCTGGCAAAACATTTGCATGTCTTAATGCAGTATCCAAGGGGTACTGTGTGGAGGTGCCCATGGTAGATGTGTATGGAATAGTTTAAAAGCAAGCCCCAGGGACCTGTGGCATATGTAGCATGGAATTATAGGTGGACCTATAATGTCTTCCTCTGTGTCTCTAAGGACGACTTCAATTTCTGTCTTTGTGGAGAGTAAGAGGAAAGCTATCAATGGGTAATCACTCCTTCACTCTCCTATCTTTGTGAGGGGTATCGGGCTAAAATCATATCTCTCTATTACAATCAGATATTTGCAGTCTAGGGGTGTAGGTCCAGGATAAAAGCTACTTTCCCTGGTTGCTCTGGGTGGGAAGTAGTCCTGCCCCATATCAGGAGGGTCACAGTTAGTTTGATCTTGGCCAGCTTAGCTCCCATCTCACTAAACCCTTATTACACAAAAGATAATCACAGTTAGTGAGCAAACATTTATTGAAGCAAGCAGTAAAACAGGAACTACAGATTAGTTTAGATGGCAGACTACACAAAAGTAAAAGGGCTCTGGGACTCAGGAATGAAAGGAAATCTCAGCTCAACCAAGGAAGAACAATCTCAGTGTAAAAGTCCGTTCTTAGTAGATGTGGAGTGTAGGTACTGGGAGTCAAGGTGTATAGTGGGGTGCTGACTTTCCTCACATGCCTGAGGCTCCCAGGGTTCCCTGTTAGCCATTCAAAATTCACACCTTGCCTCTTGTCCTTGCTCCCCTCCTCTCTACCTCACCCTCACCTTCTATTCCCCCATATCAACCCATAGTACAGTCCTTTAGGACAACCCCCCAAAACTCACCTGGGAAGAGGGTACTTTGCTTAAAAATTACAAAATCACAGGATCTCAGAGTTGGGAGAGACTTCAGGGGCCATTTTGTCCACACCACACATACACAAGTAAGTGTTCTTCCACAAATCCAACATGTAATCCATGTTGAACTAAGTGATGTGAGTAGTGAGGCAGTGTGGGGTGGTTAGGGCTAGTGGGGTAGACAGGGTGGTAGACTTGGGGTCAGGGGACCTAAGGTTGGATCCTAACTCTTCCATTTGCTCCCTGGGAGATCTCAAGTAAGTTCTCATTTCAGTACTGTGTCTTCCTTTCTACAACTAGAAGATTGGACCAGATGATCTCTATGACCCTGTCAATTAAATTGAACTGAAATAGGAAACCAGATAAGCCCAGATGACCTGCCACTACAACAACAGCCCTCCCTGACATTGGTCAACATCAGCCATTTTCACTCTCAGTAAGTTCATTCGGCGCTATGTCCCCAAACCCCCAAGCCTGGTTCTGGATGTGGGGGTGATAGGGCAGGAGGAAGGGGAGGGAGAAGCAGCCCAGCTTAGCTCTCCAACCCAGGGTGGTTGCTCTGAGTGTCCACAATGTCCCCTTGACCGGAGGCCACTGAGGTTACCTTCAAGGGCATCATCGTGTCTCCCCAGACAGGTCCCTTAGGAGCACATGATGGAGGGGGGAGTTTTAACAGCTCTATTCCCCTCCCCAAGGGGGCACATCCATCAGTGACTACTCTCCAAATTAGGTTAGTCATCGATGAGATGGGGTGGTGGTGGTAAGATGAGCTAATAGCTTCTTGCCCCCGGGACACTCCTATAGCTCATCCCTAGACAGAGCCTGGGTTTTGACTACTCAGTAGAGGCTGGTCCATGGCAGGAAAAGTAGAGTGGTTTCAAATCCCTGCTCTGCAGCTCACTGGCTGTGTGACTCAGGTCTCTGGGCTTTGGTTTTCTCATTTGTGAAATAGGATGCTTGGGCTAGATGACCCTGACATCTCTTCCAGCTCTCACGCTGAGAGGCAGAAGTAGGAAAAGAACCCAGTACAAGAGCCAGACTTTGCTCACCACCTACGTACCTTTGGATAAGCCATTTTCCTTTCCTGAGCCTCAGTGTTTTCATCTGCAAAATGGGTATAATAAACCTTAGATGGCAGCTAGGTGGTGTAGTAGTTAAAGTGCTGGACCTGGAGTCAGACTGACTCATCTCTGTGAGTTCTAATCTAGCCTCAGACACTCACTAGCTGTGTGACCCTGGATAAGTCACTTCACCCTGTTTGCCTCAGTTTCTTCATCTGGAAAATGAACCTGAGAAGGAAATGGCAAACCACCCCAGTATCTCTGCCAGGAAAACCCCAGATGGGGTCACAAAAAGTAGGTTGTGACTGAGACGACTGAATAACAACAAAACCTTGGACCCTCTCTCAGGGCCGTGGGTAAAAAAAAAATGTTTTCTAAACTTGGAGGTGCTTCAGAAAGGGACGCTGAGCCCCAGGGAGAGGATGGACCACAGGGCTGCAGCCTGGAGACCCCAGCATTGCCTTGCCCACACACTGTCCAGGAGCACCGGGCATTCTCTCAGGCCTTGCCTGGGCCCCTCAGTAGGGGCTTAGTGGAGAGAACCCCGGTTCCCATAGAGATTCCATTACTGCCAGGGTAACCTCAGGCAATGCTTTCCCTTCTCTCTGAGCCTCAGTTTCCTCAGACATAAAATGAAAAGCTTGGGCTTCACTAGATGAACTCTAAGGTCTCTTCCATTACTACAGTCCCTTGACCTTGCCTCACCCCTCACTCTTTGCTAATTCCTTCTGGGGGCCACAGGACTGTCAGGAGATTGGGTTTTCTCATTAAGTCCCCTCAGTGTCCGTTTAAGATGCCCTTCCACCCCCCATGTTGAGCCAACAGCTCGATCTTGCTCTCTAGGGCTGGGCCCGGCCCTTTGGCCCCTCTGAAAGTCGATGCTAATCGGGTTAGGGCCTGGAAGGAGGGGTCTGCCCTCCCTCCTCTGGACCAAGTGCATGTGAAAAAAGGCCAATTACCAGATGACAAAAAGGGTCCCTGCCCCTTAGGGAGGGGGCTTGGGGCCCTTCTTCAGTAACTGAACACCTCGCCGGAAACAGCTCCGGATCAGGCCACTTAGGGAGCCATCGGCCAGGCAGATTTATAGGCAGCGGGAGCCCCTCTGATAGATAGCGCTATTTAAAGGCAGCTGAAGCCTCCATTTATATCCATGTGGAAGGGGGAGGGAGGCAGAAAAGCAGGGAGGGAGGCGGAGAGGCTGAGGGATGGAGGCATAGATACCAGGCAGCTGCAGGAGCTCCAGCTGTGGTTTAGGGCAAGAGGGCAGGGGCAGGGGCTTGGCCGGGGGCCTGGTAGGATGCCAAGTCTCTCTAGCAAAAACTTGGCCATCCCCCTTCTGTCCCTGTCCTGGCAAGAGTCAGGTAGCCACTGCTGGGATCCGCTGCCTCCCTCTCTCCCCGTGCCCTTGGTGAGCATCTAAGGCCCCTTCCTAGCCCCCCAGAGTCATGTTCTCCCCTCCTGAGTCTAGTTCTGTCCCTCCTGCCCGTCATCTCACCCATGACCCCCAGAGCTGTGTCCTTTCCCAAGGTGGGAGGTGCTGAATTCTCTCCATCACTCTTTTTCTCTGTGTCTCTCTTCTCTCTTTCCTACTTTGTCTCTCCCTGCCTGTCTGTCTCTCTCCCCCTCCCCCTCTCTCCGTTTCTATCCGTCTCTTCTTCTTCTTCTTCTTCTTCTTCTTCTTCTTCTTCTTCTTCTTCTTCTTCTTCTTCTTCTTCTTCTTCTTCTTCTTCTTCTTCTTCTTCTTCTCCTTCTTCTCCT
>NW_027185852.1:30460148-30511548 GCF_028583685.1 Petaurus breviceps papuanus
CTCCTCTCTGTCTCCCCCCTCTCTCCTCTCTCTTTTTCTCTCTCCTCTCTCATTCTCTGTCTCTCTCTTCTCTCCTTCCTCTCTCACCCTCTGTCCCTCTCTCTCTCCCTTCTCTCCTCTCTTTCTCTCTCATTCTGTCTCCTCCTCTTTCTCTCTCTCTCTCTCGGTCCCTCTGTGCCTCTCATAGTA
Source organism: Petaurus breviceps papuanus (assembly GCF_028583685.1). Taxonomy (NCBI): domain Eukaryota; kingdom Metazoa; phylum Chordata; class Mammalia; order Diprotodontia; family Petauridae; genus Petaurus; species Petaurus breviceps. Next base: position 30,460,338 of record NW_027185852.1, read on the forward strand.
GATCTCTTCCTGAAAGTACTACATCCCCCCCCCACCCCAGAATTGACTCCTGACTTCTCCCTTCGCTGGGTAAGTTATCTCTGACAGAACCATGCGCCGATCCCAGGGGCTCCCGAGGATCGCGGCTCTCTCCTTGGAGCTTGGAGTGTTACTGCGGCCCCCTCCCCGCCATGGGGGGCCTCAGCTTGGGATGCCTTTCCAGCCAGGCCGCCTCTTGCCCTTTTCCCTCTGCTTCAGAAGCCTGGGAGCTGCGGGGCATGCTCGTCCTCTGTGCAACCCCGACTCCCCCAAGGAGGTGGAGGGGGTAATTGCGTTAGGCTCTGGCATTAGCTCCCGTGAAGGATTGGCTGGGCAGAGGGGCCGCCACCCGCTTGCCTGAGTGCCGGGCTGCCCGTCCCTCCCGAGGGTAGGTTTAGCAGTGCTCATTGCTTTAACCAGGCTTTTTGTGGCCAGGCTCCCGCCTGGGCTTTACTCTCTAACGCTATTACTCCCTTGCCGAGGGCCTGCCCGGCCTGTGTTGGTCCCTCTGATAATTCACCTCCCAAGAAACTTTGCCTTTCTGACCTCCTCCTTCCTCCCTCCCTTGCCCAGTTCTCCATTCTGGGGCTTCGGACCCCCTGGGACAACTCACAGCAACTCTCGGCTGGGGGACACAACTCTGGGGGCTCCCTAGGAGGGAGGAAGAGGGAGTCAGCCAAGGTGGGGACCCCTCCAGTCCTGGATGCTGTCCCCTTGCCTTGGGCTGCTCAAAGTCATGGTGGCCTGGGTCTCTAACAGTGCAAAGTGGGCTTATAGGCAGAACCCCTCTAAAGCTCTCCTCCCACCAGCCTGAGAGGTGTTCCCCAAATGCCTGCTCAATGCTGGTGACTTCCTGGCCCCAGAACTCCCTCGGGGCACCACCTTTGGAAGAGAAGATACTGGTTGCCCAGTAGATGTGCCCTTGCCCAGTAGTCTTGCCCCTGAAAGGCCATACTGTGAAATGGATGGACTAGTCATTATTCAGTCAAATGACCCCATTTGTAGTTTTCTTGGCAAAGGTACTAGAGTGGTTTGTCATTTCCTTCTCCAGTTCATTTTATAGGTGAGGAAACTGAGGCAAACAGGGGGAAGCGACTCGGCCACGGTCAAACAGCTAGTAAGTGTCTGAGGCCAGATTTGAACTCAGGTCTTCCTGATCCCAGACTTGGCACTGTGTCCACTGAGCCACCTAGATTTGGGATCAAATGATTCACACCCAGTTTCACCCCTAACTGGCTATGTAATCAGTTTGCTAGGCAATCATGCCAGGTTTCCTGTCCCTCATCTGGAAACTGGGATGAGTAGGAAGACTGTCCATATACTTTGAAGGTGGGGAGGCCCTGGCTAGGCAGCACTTTGTCTGAAGATCTGGACCCTGAGCCTGATCCAGACCTCTCAAAGCCCAGCCACACCCTGGGGTGATGCCATCTTGAGCCGCATCTAGACGGACAGGGAGGGGAGAGTCACCTGGCCTCTGCCTCATCAGGTCACCTCTTGGGGACCTCACTGGTGTCTGGGCGCTCCATTTCAGGAATGACATTGATAAGTTGGATAGTGCCCAGAGGAAGATGATCAGGATGGGGATGGCGAAAGGCCTTGAATTTACTAGATGAAAATTGGCCAAAGGAACCTGGAGTGTTTAGCTTGGAGAGGAAAGAACTCGGGGGACACTTCAAATATTTGAAAGACGGTCACATGGAAGATTGGCCTTGATCCTTCTGCTTGGCTTCAGAAGCAGGAACAATGAACCACTCCCACACCTGATGTCTGGCTTACTACCAGGAGAGCCCAGCTCTCAGGGTTGTCAGAGGAAGAAAATTAGACACGGGTTGTAAAGGGCTCAACACAGTGTCGGCATATAGTAAGCGTTTAATAAATGCTTGGTTCCTTCCTTCCTGGCACCTACCTAAAGCCCACAGGGAACCGTGTGATGTCACTGACCTGGGACCCCCCTTGGGAGGAGATGAGAATGGGGAGCCTGGGGCCTCATGACGGCTGGCCACGCCCTGGGCACACAGCGCCCTACTGCCACAGCACTGTTTCCATCTGCCAAAACTCCCAAGCACTTTCCTCCTAAAGCCCCCCGACGTAAGGATGAGGATTATTCAATTCCACAAACACCTATTAAGCATCTACTGTATACAAAGACACTATGCTGAGCGGTGAGGAAGAAATTAAACTATCCTTGCCTGTCCAAAGTTAACATTCTAGCGGGGTCTGACGTGTGTCAGGCCATCAGTTGATAAGGGTTTGTGGAGTCCCTACTGAGCTCCCGGAGAAGAGTGTCTGTCAAGAGGGAGGGAGATACAGTGCTCACACAAAAGAGAGGCATAGATTCAGTCGTTTCACAAGGTAGAGAGCCCTGAGACATCAGGAGAGCCTCAAGACTTCTGGATTTGACCTCTGCTTGGGGAGGAAATAGCCATGAGGAATGAGGGTCACTCCCTGTGCAAAAGTTATGGTGGCGGGAGATGGAGCCACTGGGAAAGCTCATGGGAGCTCTTGGCTGGGGGACACAACTCTGGGGGCCCCCCCAAAAGGAGGAAGAGGGAGCCCGCCCAGGTGAGGACCCCTCCAGTCCTGGACACTGGCCCCTTGCCTTGGGCTGCTCAAAGCCATGCAGCCTCCAGATGTGGGAAACCTCCCGTGATCTGCACAATATAGGTGAATCGGTGCCTCGTGCTAGATGAGCACACCGTGTTTGGAGAATTCAGGCCTCCCAGATCCAGACACTGGGATGTTACATCCCCATCTGACGCAGACCTAGGAGGGATTTTCAAGACCTTGAAATGGGTCAGTTGCCCTCCTGGGTCGCTTCTCTTGCCCCAGGCATCTGGCACAGAGCTGGGCTATCAGTGGGATTTGGCAAGATTTGGCCCGCAGAAGGTTCTGCAGGAAGGTCCCTGAAGCCAATTCTGGCTCTTAAACTGAGCTCTGGAGAAGCTCAATAACTTGTCTGTGGTCAAGTCCAGAGCTGCTTCCTCTCTGGGGCTCGGAGGAGGCATCCTCGGGGTGACTGCCAGCACTGGGCTCAGGCTGGCCTCCTCCCTACCTGGTGGCCCCTGGCCCGGGTCCCTCCCTCTGCCCACTGCTGGCCAGGGGGAGCCAAGCTCAGCCAGATTGGAGTGGCTCGGCTGCAAGACTGAAGGCACTCCTATATCTCTCCCCTGCAAATGGCCTCATAAAAGTGACAGGGAGACGCACATATGGATGCTTGTTAAATTTTTATTACTAATCACCTCCAAAGTCGGTCACTATATTTAACCCAGGCAGGGAGGGCGGTGGTGGCAGAGAATGGAGATGTCAAAGCCAGAGGTGGGGGAGGCAGGGATGGGGGGATGCAGAGGGGGCGGGGGGAGGCAGGCAGATGCCGGAAAGACCCCGCCTCACAGTTGCCAATACTGGGCCTTCCCAGCAGCCCTGGGCTTGGCCAAGGGCTCCTGGCAGGAGCCCCTTCTCCTTGCTGCGCCCCCATCTCTACCCTGGCCATCCCCTCACTCTACCATCTTGGGAGCTCCTGGGCCAGGCTGTGGGGGAGTGGAGCCCTCCAGCAGGTCAGGGAGCTCCCAGCCACAGTCTAAGGATTCTGATGAGGAGCTCCCACGACTCTGTAGGGTTTTCAGAGTGCCCTGGGAGGGAAATAGAGGAGAGGACAAGAGGGGGAAGCACAACAAGCATTGATTAGCAGCCAGGATCCTCCCTCCTTCTCCTCTTATTAATTCTTTGACTTGGGAGTCCTGGGTTCGAGTTCTGCATTTGAGCGGTACTATTCCGTATCCTTTCTCAGACTTGGCTTTTTGAGAGGAGGCTTCAAGCCTGAATGGAATCTCAGGTCCTTGGCTACTCACTGAGAGGGCAAAGGTTCCTCAGCCAGGCCCAAGGGACATCACTGCTGGGCAAGCAGTCCTTGGATCGCCCCTAAAGTATCTGGGCACCCCAGAAAGCACTTAAAATCCCAAAGCTTCCATTCCCCCAGGTGGAAAATGTGCACAGTGACATTTGCATCACCAACAGCACAAGGCAACATTTTGGGAACTCTAAAGCCTTGGAAAACTATTGTTATTTACTATCACTATTATTTTATTATTGTCTCTGATGCCAGGGGAGGTGAGAAGTCTCCTAGGATCACACCATTGGTAAGCTGGGACCCAAGCCCACCTGCTTCTGATGCCCCCCTCCCTTCTGTCCCTCCCAGGCTCAGTGAGGGAGAAGGGCTCACTCTAAGTCCCAGGAGGAAAAAGTGAAGGGTCCATCTAAGAACTAGGCAGCCTTATTCCCAGGCCACAATTTACTGAAAGAACACAGATTGGGGGCCAGAGGACACCCATTCCTCCTTCCTTCACTACCCCTAGGCTTCCCATCTATCCCAAGACCTAGTGGGCTCAAAGACCAGGCACACTCTGCCTATGCCTGGTCCAGGGGTGGGAAACCTGCAGCTTTGAGGCCACATGTAGCCTTCTAGGTCCTAAAGTGTAGCCTTGTGACTGAGTCCAAATTTTACAGAACAAATCCTTTTATTAAGGGGATTTATTCTGTGAAGTTTGGATTCAGTCAAAGGACTGCACTTGAGGACCTAGAGAGCCACATGTAGCCTTGAGGCCCTAGGTTCCCCACCTGTGGTCAGTCTTCTTTTTGGGGGTCATCTTGAATGAGGGACCTCAAAGCCTCTGCAATGAAGTGGTTCTGTGAAATCTAGAATATTTTGACTTATTAGAAAATGGCATCTGTTCTCCCTGTTCCTTGTTATCTGGATCTTTTAGGATATACATGCTGGGTGGGGTCCCGATAAAAATTGCTGATGCATGGATGCCTTTTGTCTTTTACAACACAATATCCCCCACTTCCTCTTACTATTCCCACATTGTATCCATCCTGCTAACTAAAAACCAGTTTTTTTTTTTAAAGCCATGAGACAAAAGCCCACACCTGACCACATCCTCAATAATCTGAATGGATTTGTTCACTAGACCAGCACCACAGTGTTCAGCCCAGGGTCAGCATGGGTGACCCACTGCCCAGGAATGGCGCAGAAAGGAAAGATCGAGGGACCCCTGCTAGAAGGGCCCTGGGTTGAGGAAAGAATTCTAGGTTTGGATCGCAGAGCCTGTTAACTTGTGTTAATTTGGATAAATTGTTCACCCTCTCTGGTCCTCAGTTTCCTCATCTGTTAAAAATGGGTTTTAATAAAATGATCTCTAAGGTGCCCTACAGCTCTAAATCCTATGGGGGGAAAGCTTTCCCACTGTTCTTATGGGAAAGATGGGGAGATGTGTGCCTGATAGCAGGCTCTAAACACACCTGTCTGCAAAAATGTTGCTATTAAAGGATGGTCCTTTGTTACCTGAAGAAGCTCCTGGTCAGTGAAGGAATTTTCAATTTTCAATTTCCTGAAAGCTGGAATCACATTTGCTCTTCTTCCTACTGAATTCTGGGCCCAACTCATGTTTCTGTCTGTTTTGGATAAATATCATGATACCTTCCTGGTCCTCTCCATGCCACAGGACCTGGGTTCCAGCTTCCATCTCTGACTCCATCCTCCGCCTCTGACTCCAGACTCTACCTCTGACTCCAATCTCTACCTCTGACTCCATCCTCCACCTCTGACTCCAGCCTCTACCTCTGACTCCATCCTCCACTTCTGACTCCAGCCTCTACCTTTGACTCTGGCCTCCACCTCTGACTCTGGCCTCCAGTTCTGACTCCGGCCTCCACCTCTGACTCCAGCCTCCACCTCTGACTCCAGCCTCTACCTCTGACTCCGGCCTCCACCTCTGACTCCAGCCTCCACCTCTTACTCTATCCTCCACCTCTGACTCCATCCTCCACCTCTGATCCAGCCTCCACCCCTGACTCCATCCTCCACCTCTGACTCCAGCCTCCTCCTCTGACTCCAGCCTCCAGTTTTGACTCCAGCCTCCACCTCTGACTCCATCCTCCACCTCTGACTCTGGCTTCCACCTCTGACTCTGGTCTCTACTTCTGGGACCCAAGGCTTCCGATTAGTGAACAGTTGCAGACTCATCTGTCACTTCCCTTTATCCTCCCTCCCCATACCCTCCCACTTAACAGCTCTATACTGAGAACAGTAATCAATTCGATAGTGCCATTTCTGGAAAGGGCTTGCCAACCAATGCCTAGGACTCCAATCCCCATTCCCTCTGATTTCCCCGTCTGAAACACTCCTCTCTGCCCATGACAATACTACCCCGTATATGCTGACCTCCCTTACTAGGATGTGACCTCTTTGGGGGCAGGCACTGTCTTGCTTCTTTGTGTTTGTGTCCCTGGGTCTTTTTGATGCACTGGGCACACAGTGAGTGCTTAATGAAAGACTTTTGAATGCATTCTATAGGTTATTTATCCAACTGCATGTCATAAATAGGCAAATAGATGATCTTCTGCTTTGTGGATGGTCAGACCAAACTCCCTGGAGTAACAGCCGGCTTCTTCCAGGAAGTTGTGCAAGGGTCCTGGGGATTTGTGGGAGCCGTCAGCAAACTAGAACATCTGGGAGATGTCCCCCCCCCACTCCCCTCGGACGCTGCCCTGCATCTCCTCCATCAAAGCCAGCAGGGAACACCTGTGCCGAGCGAGCCTCTCCCTGACTGATGCCTTGCCTGGCGTCTCTGATCAGAGGGTCACCAAATGGGGTTGCTGCTCTTCTATCTTTCAAGTAGCTTCGACTGGGTTTGATGGATGGATGGGAGACACCTTGTGGGAAGGGAGACTTCAAGGCAATGTTTGCTCTAATGCTTTTTCATAATCAACAAACCATAAGCAGAGTGTTTCCTTGGGTTCTTAGCATCCTTCAGCCAACTGTCAACTAGCTTACAAGCAGGGGGTAACTGTAGCAGATGAAAGCCTGCTTGTGCCCCCTGATACTCTTAATGAACATGCCTGAATTTGTGTGTAGATGAATCTCATGGCTTTGGTGCAGATGGGAGAGCTGGCATCTAGGCTGGAGATGGCTGATGGTCTTTCTCAGTTGGTCTTTTTCATTATTAATAAAGCCCAAGATGCCTTTGGGGAGAAGAAGCAGAGAAGAAGGTCTTTTCAGGTCTGACATGAAGAAGGTGCCTTGTTTTAGGGGCAAAGGATCTAGACACAATTTATATCCATGACTCGTGGCAAGGCACAACCTCTTTTGACCTCAATTTTCTCATCTGTAAAATGGGAATTATACATATATATATATATATATATATGTATAGTATGGATTTGACCTTTGCCTCCACAAGAGAGATGCTCAGTAGCCCTAATGCTGTCACAGCTATGGGAGTTATGGTCATTATATGACCAAGTGAACACTAACTTTTCTCTCCAGTTAAACCTTCCTTGGCCGTGGAGGAGAGAAAGGAAAGTACTATACTCCCCCATCATCCAGAAGGTGGCAATTCTTGCCAGCCCCACCTTAGCCCATCAGAGGATGCCTGCCCCCTGACCTCCTGAGTTCAGCTGATAATGCTTTTTGCTTACAGGCCCCTCCTTCCTTAGCAGGTTCCCCATCCTTGGGCTCCCTTGTCCTCTCAGCCACCCTGGGGGGCATCCTTGGCCAGGCAGAGCTCTGTCTCCATCCTGGGTGGGCTGGACGCTCCCACTCCCCTCCCTCTCTGTCTTCCCCTCCCTGCCAATAGATCTAGCTAATGAACACACACGACAATGGCCTCCTCTTCCCACTTAATGCTCAGAGTGCTGACTTTAGAAGCTTGGCTCTGCACTTGTCTGCTCAAGGCCTTAAATCACTCTCTGGAAAAGGCTTAGCAAAGGGAAATGAAGGCAATGGCCTGGCCGTGGGGTGGGAACCTGTTTTCCCTCCCCCTGGTCCAGAACGGACAGTGCATAGGGGAAGGGAGAGGGCCAGGGGCCAGGACATAGGAATGAGGCTAGAATGGTCCTACCTGGGGCAGCCAAGGCTCAGGAGGTGGGGTCAGGGTCAGGGCCCTGGCCAAAGCCACAGCATGAGGCCAAGGACACAAGATGGGGGTGGGGGTGGGGTGTAAATAACAGAGCAGTTGGCCAGGCCAAACTGGCTCTGCAGGGAGAAAAGAACATGGCTGGCTGGGGTGGGCATAGGGTGACTGAGAAGATCTAGCATGGGCTTGAGGGGTACCTTCAAGGTAGAGGTGACTGGAAAGTGAAATGGAGAACCAGGTAGGAAGACAGGATCATAAAGGCCATCCTTTCTTTTCACAAAGGATGAGGCTGGGACCCCGAATGGGGCAGAGACATGCCCAAGGCTTCAAAGAGTCTGCTGCCCAGCTGGCATTCAAGCCTAGGCCCCCTGGCTCCAGAGCCCCTGATCTCACCTGGCATTCAGCTCTTCAGAAACCAGAGGTCCCTAGGAGGATGGGGTGGGGTTGGGCTGGGGAGAGATGCCTGGAATTCCTCAGGAGTTAGACAGCAGACCTCCACAAAGGGCCCCAAATCTGAGGTTCCAGCCTTGGCTCCCAGGTCCCACTTTGAGAAGGAACAGTCCACAGTCTCTACCTGGAGTCCAAAGGTTTCCCCAAACACCCTTCTCAGCCATGAACTCGATCAACAGGGAAATCTTTCTATGGGAGACTCCCTTGTGGTGAGGATTTGGGGCAGTGAGGGGGCTTGGAGATAAACAAAATAAATAGTCAGACTCCTAGTCTAACTGGGAAAATGAGGCAGACAGACGTCACGAAACAGAAAGAACAATCCCCTTCATGCCATCCCCCATCAACATCTACCCATCCTTTAGGCAATGAGTCCAATGCCACCTTGTGCTTCAGATCTTTCTTGGTCAGCTCAGTGGGCCTCTCTCTTACCCTCATCTTTACCTCCAAAATATTTTCTATGTGGATCTTGGGGCCCAGATTTTCCAGAATGGCTCTGATGCTACAGAATCTCAGATCTATGCCTTAATGAGAATCCCTTCGATGCCCGGACATGTGGCCGGCTAGTTTTTCCTGATGACTTCTGGTGAAGGGGAGCCCACCAGCCACTGGGAGGAAATTTTTCCCTGTGTGAACCCTGAATCTACCATCCTACAATTCCCCCCTTCCCATGTCCTCCCCAAGGGCATCCAGTTCTGCTGTCTGAGACCAAACCGAGCAAATCCCCTCCCAGCCCTTCTAAGCCTTCTCTTCTCCACACGCTAACGAATCTCCATTTCGTTTGGCCAAGTCTCACACGACACAGACTTAAGGCCCTTCCTCAGCTCAGTCACCTCTCTCTTAGATTCAGCACCCAGAACTGAATAACGTGATGCCTATTGTAAGGAAGCACTTCTGGAGACGTCGCCTGATTTGGGAAGGGGGCAGTGGCGCTGCCATCCTTTCACCCTGCACACTACAGATAATGGAGTCTAAAGTTCACTTAGCAATTTTGGTACATTGCTGAGCTCACTAAAAGCCCTGGATTTTTTTTTTTCAAACCAGCTGCTGTCCAGCCACACCTCCCCATCTTGTACAAATGAACCCAATGTCAGACTTGGCTTTTGTCTCCATTTCATTTCATTTTACCCAAGGCAGCATGGCATAATGACTAGAGGACTGGCCTCAAAGCCAGGAAGACCCAGAGTCAAGTTGTGTGACCCTGGGTAGATCACTTAACCTCTCTCTGTCCCAGGGAATGCAGGGAAATTGCAGAGAAAATACTACCTCACTTTGGAGTCCCGACGAAATTCCAAGTCTGACTTCTGTCTCCTATCTTCTATTCTCTTCTATTTCATGTTCTAGCCTAGCATAGCGAGTGATCTTTCGATCCTAGTGATAGAATCCTGTGTTTATAATTTCTTTCCCATCTTCCCCCAAAACTGAAATGACCTGGGTACTTTGCCACCGATTCTACTGGTAAAGATAAAGGAAAGCTACCAAGGAAGCTATGTAGAAGTAGGGGCATTCACATGCCACTGGCAGTTTTGTAAATTGTTGAAATCTCTTTGAAGAAGTTTCAGAAAACACACCACGAGAGTCCCAGAACTGAACGTGCCCTTTGATCCTGAAATGTAGCTGGTGAGATCATATCCCAAGGAAATAATGAAAAATGCCATAAGATATCATCTAGCATCATGACAATGCCTGGCACACAGCAGGACCTTAATACATGTCAGTTAATTGGTATTTGAATCAGTATTGGGGATTTTGGAAGAGAGGACAAGGGCTCTTGAAAATCCTTCCTCAGATGGGCACTATACTGAATCCTTCCTCGAAGGGAAGTGGGTGGGGCGGGCCAGAAACAATCTGGTCACTCACCGGGCTTAGGGTTCATGGGCCATCCCTGACAGTGAGCTGGGAGTTGGAGGCATTTTTCAGGCCGGAAAGAAGAGTTTAGGGGTGGGTATCACAGAGGGCTCAGGCTTTGGAAAAGAAGAGGAGGCAGCATGGCACTGACCCTGGTAGGGAGCTGATCTGAGGGAGGCAGAGTCCAGGAACATGGCACCATGATCCAAACCTTTGGAACCTTAGAGAGCATTCTCCCATTTTACAGATGAGGATACTGAGGCCCAGGGAAGGGCAGTGATTAGCCCAAAGTTACACACAGCATGAATCAGTGTCAAGGATCTACCTAGGGTCCCCTGGAATTCCAGTCCATTGCTCTAACCATCCTACCATGCTTCCTGTCCCTCCAAGGTCTTCTCTTCAAAGTGAAGTTCCTTTCTCCCTCCCTATCTCCCTCATTGCCTGTCCCCTCCCTTTCCTTCTCTCCTCAATTCCCCAGGTCTGCTTGTGAGTTGTTGAGTATTGATCTGCCTAATGGGAAGGATCTGATTCCTGCAGCCAGGCTCACTGTTCTGCTTTGGGCTGGGGGCTTTAAGCCCTAAGGGTTGATTGAAGGATCTGTGACCTTGTGAGGGGTCTGATTCTGGAACTCCTAGGCTTTACCTTAGGAAAAGTCTGGGGACCTAGGCCTGAAGCTAAGCCTTAGGGTAGAGTTCTTGGGGATCAACTTAGTGTAGTCAGGCCTTCCACAGCATAGGCTGGGCCAGGACTTAGGGCCAGGGCTAAGGGTAGGGGCAGGATGTCCCCAGGTCCCTGTTTCACCTCCCTGGCTCAGTCTTCCTTCCCTTTGTCCTCAGCCTCCCTCATTCCCACTCCAGTTCTGTCTTTCCCGGAATGCCTAGCCTGTGAAAAGAGCAGGCAGGCATCTCTCCCCAGTCAATGGGCTGCTTCTCTTACCCCCTGCCTCGGGTCCTCTGGGGTGACACCAGAGACCCTGCTCGATAATGCCCTGTGAGTGCTATTGGCAGTTCTCAGCTCTTTGGAGGGCAGAGCAAATTGGAAACCTTGTCCTGAGTACAAACAGAGCTGGGGGTGCTGGTTCTCAGGGGCACACTGGTGGGAGGGAAGCCAGTAATGAGGAAAGGCACTGCCCTCCCAGGCAAGCACAGGAGCTGTGGGCGTGTTGGCTGCTAGCCCTGCCTGCCTTGGCTACCTGAAGGGCTGGTCGTCCTAGAGAAGACAGGGCGCATTTGCTCTGCTTGGCCTCAGGGGACAGGGATAAATGAAGATGTCATATAGAGGGAGATTTAGGGTCTTTGCAAAGAAATACATTCCAACAAGGAGAGCCATCCCAAAGCCCACCAAGCTGCCTGCAGAAAGAAGCACTGATCTCCCTGTCACTTAATTTCTTCGCCCTTCCTTGGAATCTCTACTTCTAGACCTCAATTTTCCCAGTAAAGTAGGAGTCATAATTCTTTGCGGGGAGGGAGGAGGGAGTCTTGGGGAGAAAGGAGTTTGGAACAGCTGCTGTGATTCCCTCTTGGGAATCTCGACTGGGCTTTAATATCATGCCTCAACTGCCTCTCACCCTGGAATATCCCTCCGCTCTGTGGGTTCCGTTCCCTTCTCCCACTGGTGAGTTCCTCTGGGGGGGGGTGAGGGGGGAGGTTCCATTTTGAGGAAAAGGCCCAGGCTGGCCAACCTTCATTCCTTTCCTGGAACTACTTCTGCCTTTCTGAACTTTGCCACTGTGACCTCGTGACCTCTCGAGGGTGCCTTCCTCTTCTTGTTTTTCACATTCCTTTTATGTTTTATCTCCCCTCTTTAGAATGTAAGCTCCTTGAAGTCAGAGGCTTTCTTTTTAGCTTGTATTTATCATATAAATGACTGGAACATAGTAAGGACTTAATAAAAGTTTATTGCTTAACCAGAGATTGCTTCAGGATTGAACTATCCCTCCTCTAAGATCTTGTACACTTCTGGGGTTCTCTGCTGGGTTGGTTTCCTAGAACAGAACAGATTCCTCAACTCCAGACCCTGGGGTGACATCTGGCACAGGCCCACTTTGCTGGTCTTTGGGCCGGCTAGGTGCGCTCTCCACTGCTTGGCTTAAAACCATTGAGATTTCTCCTCTCTTTCCCAGCCATCTCATGCACTCTACATCTCAGACTAGTAACTGATTCTTATATTTCACTCATTCTCTCCCCTTTGAGAACTGTCTCTCTTCTATGCTCTCTTCCTCCAAGACCAAGCTAAGGAATCCCTTCCCTAAAGCCTGCTCTGACGTCCACAATTCAATTCAATTCAGCAAACATTTCACAGAATTTCAGAGTTGGAAGGGACCTCAGAAGCCTCTATTCCAACCCACAAGTGAAGAGGGATCCCTCTCTGATGCTTCAGCAAACAGTGGTCTTCCAGGTTCCTAGTAAAGATCCTCAGTGAGGGAGACCCATTTTCCTCTCTTCCCAATCTTGATTCTATAGGTAACTGATTCATCTTCACACTGGCTTCTACTCTTTCAATCTCTTGACTCTTTATCTCTTTGCTGTTTTCACACTGTTGTAGTTAAGTTGACTAGTCATAGCTGACTCTTTGTGACCCCATTTTGGGATTTTCTTGGCAAAGATACTGGAGTGGCTTGCCATTTCCTGCTCCAACTCATTTGACAGATGAGGTAACTGAGGCAAACAGGGTGAAGTGACTTGCCCAGGGTCACACAGCTAGTAAGTATCAGAGATCACATTTGAACTCAGGTCTTTCTGACTCAGTCCTCTATGTACGGAACCACCAAGCTGCCCATTTTCACCATTGCCAAACCCTATTTCTGAGTTACCCCACCACTACAATCTCCTGTTTGATAATCTTGCCTGAGCAAAGGCAATCCTTTTCTTTCCTGACAGAATCTAAAACATTTCCCCACAAGCAGCTGTTCGAAACTTTCCTCTTTTCTCCCCAAGACTTCCTTCCCTCCCAGCAAAGAACTGTGACTAATACTTTACTGGGGAAATTGAGGACATTTGCCCTGAGCTACCTTCCCCTTTCCTTCTCTGCATCTGAAATCCTTGATATTGCCTCCCATTTTCTGCTCTCTAAAGGGGAAGTGACCCTTCTCCCTGCCAGGGCCAACCCCTCTACTGATAATCTAGCTAGGACCCCTTCCCCTCTCCTCTCCTCCAAATTTTTCCCCAAGAACAGTCTTTCTAATCTTCAATCTCCCTTTCTCCAAGTCTGTTTAATCCTGCATAATTGGAAGCTTCCTGAGGGCAGAGACTTTCATTTCTGCCTTTGTACCTCTGGTGCCGGAGGCGGTACATAGCAGGTACTTAACAAATGCTAGATTGCTTAATTATTTGACTTTCCCAGGTGGCTCCTCACTTTTGTGGATAGGTTTTACTATCAGGAAGGCAGCTAGTATCTAAATAATTGGAATGCTAGACCTGGAGTCAGGAAGACTGTGAGTTCAAATCCAGACTCAGAAGTTTATTAGCTGAGCGACCTTGAGCAAGTCACTTAACCCTGTTTGCCTCAGTTTCCTCACCTGTAAAATGAGCTGCAGAAGGAAATGGCAAACCACTCCAGTATCCTTGTCCAGAAAACCCCAAATGGGGTCATGTAAAGTTGGATGGGACTGAACAACAACATTGTCAGGAAGCTTTTTTTTTTACCTCAAGTCTAAATCTGCCTCTTTGAAACTCGGCTCTTTCAATTGCTCTGAAGTCTGACCTCTGGGGCCAAGGAGAACAAGACTAATCCCTCTTCTATGTGACAGCCCTTCAAATACTGGAGGAGACCTATCACACCCCAATTCTCCTAACTAAACATCCAGGTTCCTTCAACTATTCGCAGGAAGTCAAGACCCTTCCCTATCCTGGTCTGCTTCCTCTGAATATTCTCCAGTTTGTCCATTCTTCCTAAAATATGGTGCCCAGAAGTGAAGCCAAGACTCCAGATGAAGTCTGCCGGGGGCAGAGGACAGTGGGATTATCACCTGCCAGTTGCTGGAAGCTCTGCCGATTCTTAATGTAATTAAGATTAATTAAAAATCACTTTAGTTTTTTCAGTTGCCTCATTACCCTGCTGACTCAGATTGAGTTTGCAGTCCCCTAAAGCCCTCAGATCTTTAGACAAACAGCTGTCTTGCTATATATCTTACCCATCTCTTCAAAGGCACTCCACCTCCTCTGGTCTCCATGCCTGGAATACCCTCTGCTCCCCCTCCACCTCTTAGAATGCCTAGTTTCCTTCAAGGATTATCTCAAGTACTACTTTCTGTAGGGAAGCCTTCCCTGGTCTCCACCCCACCCCACCCTGCCCCAAATGATCCTGTAAGTGGTATGGAATTTGTAGTTACATATATATATGTTCTCATTGTCTTCCCCAGCTAGACTGTAAGCTCCTTGAGGGTTGGGGTGGTTTCACTTTTGTCTTTGTAACTCCAGCATCTATTACAACACTGGGTACACACAGTAGGCATTTGCTAAATGCTTGTTGAATGATTGGCTGATTGTGAAATCAGGTTTTTGAACCTAAATTCAAGACTTGATAATTATCCCTTTTGGGATAAATTGGGATAATTTAATTATCCCCATTAGAAGGCAGCTAAGTGGCTCAGTGGATAGGTTCTGGGTCTGGAATCAGGAAGACCTGAGTTCAAATGTGACCTTAGACACTTATTAGCTGTGTGACCCTCGGCAAGTCACTTGATCTCTGCCTTAATCCACTGGAGAAGGAAAGTTTCAATCACTAATATCTTTGCCAAGAAAACCTCATAGACACAAAGAGTCAGATCCAAGTGAGCAACAATTATCTCAATTAAATTTCAAATTATCCAATCTGCCCTGTCCTTCCCACATTTTGCGGAATCTAGACTCCGTTATCCAGGCTTTTTAGCCTTCCCTCAAACTCTGCACCATGTGTAGAGTTGATAAAGCAGTCCACTCATGACTTTCTCAGTTATTGATGAAAATGTTAGGTCCATTCTCCTGGAGACCTCCTTCCAGGGATCCACTTGATGTCTGAAGTTGGCATGGGGTGGGGGGGGTCCTGTGTATACCTGAAGGTCTCCAAAAAAATCAATATTTTGTGTCTCATTGTTGTTTGTATTTTTAAAGTATAGTTTAGTTGATTTAAAAATTAGGTTTAGTTCAGTTTTAGTGTCTTTAGTTTGATGAATAAAAATAATATCCGTTATCATTTGCTATTGTTTAATCCTTTTCAGTCATGTATGACTCTTCCTGACCCCATCTGGGGTTTTCTTGGTAAAGATACTGGAGTGATTTGCCATTTCCTTCTCCATCTCATAATACAGACTAGGAAATTGAGGCAAACAGGGTGAAGTGACTTGCCCAGGGTCACACAACTAGTAAGTGTCTGAGGCCAGATTTGAACTCAGGAAGCTGAGTCTTCCTGACTCCAAGCCCAGTGCTCCATACAATGTGCCACCTAGCTGCCCCAGATCCTTTATTATTAGCCATTCAATGTTTCTGCCTCAAAAAACATAAAATTCTCTGGCTACACATCCTAGTGAAATGTGTTGCTTATGCCCCTACTGATAGTGCTATTGTCTTACCTGCATCTTTCAATCTTTTCTACTAGAAGAACACAAGAGACATGATGACTAAAATTTAGAAGCCCCTTTCTGAGCTAGGAGCACTTAGTGTTTAAATGGCCTCCAGGCCTAGTGCCCAGAAGAAGACGCTGACCTCGGTGGGGCTGCTAGATGCCTCATCCCCGGAGTGAAGAGAGCCCATCAAAGAGCCCTTAACTAGGTACCCTGCCTGCTGGGGGCTCTCACGTTTCCTCCTTCCAGCAGCTCCTGGCATTGGTGACCTGAGGATCTCAGGCAAATCCTTATTTCAAGCTCAGACAGTGTGTATGTGTGTTCATGCATGTCTACACATGGTGAGCTGACCCTGGGTCCAGGAGTGCAGGAAGGACCTCAGCCACTGCTGGGACTCAGCTTTGGTTCCCCAGCTAAAGAGATCAGAAGGTGGCCTGGGCCCTCTTCCTCCCTATTCTCTCCATTGGCTAAAGTCTACTAGTATCTAATCTGAATAATTAGTCTAGAGTGCAAGTCTCTGGAACTCCTGAATGGTGAAGAAGACTGGGTAAGATTAATCAGTCAGTCAGTCAACATTTATTAAGCACCAGAGGCTAGGGGTGGTGGTGGAAGAATTGGGGGTGGGGACAATTAACCAGGGCCTGACTCCTTTGGTGGCGTGTGGCCTTTGCTCACAGTCTTTCTGGAACTTGGACCAGATGGGAACCCAGGCTCAGGATAAATAAACCAATGAAATCTGAGAAAACAACCTTCCTGACATCACCCCAACCCCTGTGAAGAAGGGTCTGTCTGGGGGCCTCAGTGCTCCCCCTCCTTCATGGGGATCCCCCATCCTTCCCCCTCTGCCTGTCCCAGGTCAGCCTATCCCAGCCCAAGCCAGCCCAGTCCCTGCCGTGCGCCATGTTTTCCTAACATGGTGAACACATGCTTTCTCTGGAGGAACATTTATTTTCCCCGAGGCCTCACAGCTCTCAGCATGGGACATGGTTCTGTCCTTTCTAACCAAAAGGGAAGGGAGAAGGACGGGGCAGGGGGGCGGGGGAGGAGGCTGGCCCAGACTGGGACAGAGTAGGAGGGCTGCCACCTGCTTGGGACTGGGAGACATTTCAGACACCCTTAGAGTTGTGGCTCTGCTAGCTTCTAGAAGGCCAGGACTGAACAGAAGACCAGGCCTAGCTTGGTGTAAGCTCTGCAGAATCATAGGTAGAAAAGGGGTGAAATCTCAGGCTCCTGAGATCTGGAAGTAGTCTCCAGGACTCCTTATTTTATACCCAAAAAACTAGGAAAGGCGAGTCCCCTGCCAGATTGCACATCAGAGCAAGGGGTCAGTGACAGATGCAAGATTTGGACTGTTGAACCAGGATCCTCTCTAAACTATGATTCCTCAAAAGCAGTGCAAAAGTCCCTGACAGCTGAACCCAGGCCAGCTGTGGGGGAAGCCCAATAATCTGAAAAATTAGTCTAGAGTGCAGGTTTCTGGGAGTCCTGAATGGGAAAGAAGACTAGCAGTCAGTCAGTGAACATTTATTAAGCACTTATTATATGCCAGGCACTATGTTAAATTGCTGGGGATACAGAAGGAGGCGAAAGACAGACCCCACCCTCAAGGAACTCAGAATCTAATGGGAGACACAACATGCAAAGAAATATATGGAAAGCAAGCTCTAGCCAGGATAAATAGAAAATAACAAAGAGGGGAAGGCACTGGAATGAAGAGAAGTTGGAGAAAGCTTTGGACTTCTTCACAATCAGAGCTGTGCCCGCGTGGGATGGTGGCCCTGGGAAGACATTTTCGGAGGCCTCTGCGGGAGTCCAAATGAAGTCTTCTCAGGGCTGTCCTGAGGGATCCTGCTTAGGAGCAGGTTGGACCAGATGCCCTCCAAGGCTGCTTCTGACTTTGGGTTCAGCTATTTGGGGAACTTGGAGGTCAAGAAAACCTTCCTCATTTTCTATTTTCTATATATTCATGTTGTTGTTTTAATCTTCAAATTGGGAGTCAGAAGACTTGACATCTAGTCTTGACTTTCCCACTTACAATCTGTGTGACCTCAAGTAAGTCACATCACCCATCACTTTCCTAATCCGTTAAATGAATCTGCTTGATTAGATAATTTCTTGGATGGTTTAAATCCTATGAAACCCTGGATGGGGAACCTCAATTGTCCCTTGGTCTTCTGGAACTCTGTCAGAAGCCTAGCAGCTAACTTAACTCGAGGTCCTGATGCAAGGAAGTCAATATGACATCATAGGTTGCACCGAGCCTGGTTGGGATGCAGCCCATGATGGGTTCTAGGAGTATGATAGGAGCTTATTCAGAAAGAATAGTACAGGTCGTAAAGGGAGAAGACTAACAATATATGATAAGAAGAGACACCGATGGAAGAAAGAGTAAGGAATGGAAGGAGGGAGTGTAGTGGCCAGAATTTGGGTGAAAGTAAGTGGAGGGAGAAATGGAGGAGGAGACTAGACACATGGCAGATTCTGGCAGAAAGAGGAAATAGATAGAGTTGGGGAAACAGGTCACAAGCCTGGCTTCTCAAAAGAGAGAAGTATGGCTGCAGAGCAAACCCATGTCCACCATCTTGGATTTAAGGAGGACAAGGAGATGATGGCCATCGACACGCGACGAATGTACAAATATGCCGTAGCCCTATAAAAATAATGTAAGGAGTGGTAAAGCTCAGAATGAACAGGTTGGAAAAGCAATCTAAGGGTAATAAAGAAGAGAATTTTAAAAAATAATACAAATTAGAGACAAGGGGAAGATCAGAGAAGGGAGATATTTTCTGCTTTGGCCAAACCAGATAATCATAACAGATGATAGATAGAGGGAAGGTGGGGCTCTTAGACTTTTACTTTACTTACTTTTCAAAGTACTTCTTTACAAAGGAGAAACATCTTTGGACTAGAGAGGACAGTAGTTCTTAACCTGGGGTTAATGAACTTTTTCATACACACACATCTACACACAGTATATATGTACATACATATATGCATATATTTATATATACACAAACACATGTATGGATATACACACATTTATAGCCATATTTTAGTGTAATTGGTTTCTGCTGTAAACCTTTATCATTTTGCCTTATGCATCTAAAAAGATGATTCTGAGAAGGGTTTCACCAGATTGCCCAAGGGGTCCAAGACATCACGAAGAGGAAGAACTATTGACTCCTTGAATAAAGACAAGGGAGGACATAGTAAGCAAGCACCTTGGTACCTTTGATGGATTTAAGAAGTCAGTAGGCCCACATGAACTACATTTAGAGTAATAGCTCATAATAGCCCTTTAAGGGTTGTAAAGTCCTCTGTGCGTATATATGATGTCTTTTGCTACTCCCAATAACCCTGTGAGGTAGGGTGCTGAATGAACTGGAAGATGGAGTTGTGCAAATACCATCAGAGACCTTTGGAAGAATGGAGAGAAGTGCTACCAGACTGAAGAAGGGTAAATGTCTCAGTTTTCAAAAAAGGAAAGAAATACAGCCTACAAACTACAGGCCAGAGAACTAAACTCTTCTAATGGACAAAATTCTACCACGTCTTACTAAAGTTTTTCTTCCTCTTACAAACCTTTATTTTTCAAGGCTCCTTTCAAGGACCTTCTCCTACAGAAATTCTTTCAAGAACTCTATACTTGATGGTATTCTCTCCTCAAAATCATCCAAGCTTTACTTAGCTATAAATAGTGTATTTCCCCTATTAGAATGTAAGCTCATTGAGGGCAGGGCTTGTATTTTGGTTTGTCTTGATATTCAGAGTGCCTTGCATAATGCCTTATACAAAGTAGACATTTAATAAATGCTTTATTGATGCTGAATTGAAATGAGTAAAATTGACTATCTCAAAAAGGAGGCAGGGATCCCCAGGAGGCAGCCTGGCTTCATGAAGACCGACTACGCCAGATTCAGCTCATTCTGTGACAAGGTTACTGGAAAATCAGGGGAATGTTGTCAGTTTAGTATACCTAGGTTTTATCAAGTGGATTTAGGTCCAGTTGACTCTGCCATACTCAACTCATTGTTGGTTCAATGGTCACTTGTCAGGAGGATTCCAGTGGAGAGTCCCAGATATCTATGGCTGGCTCTGTGTTATTTTAGCAATTTTTTTCATTGACTTAAAGAGATAGATGTTATTCTTATTAAATTTACAAATGATCCAAAGCTGGGAAGGGGACAGCTAACACGCTGGACAACTGAGCCAGAATCCAAGAAAATCTTGACAAGCTAGAATCTTGGGCTGAATCCAATCATCTAAATAGGGATAAATATCAAGTTTTACACATGGGTTAAAAAAATCACCTTCAAAAGCATGAAATAGGGGACATGTAGCTAGTTAGCAGTATGTCTGAAAAAGGTCTGAGGATTTTGGTTCACTCCCAGCTCAATATGAGCCCCCAAATATGGCAGCTAAGAAAGCTAAGGCAACTTTAAGCTACCTTAAGAGAGAATAGTTTCTAGACTTGGGAGGTCCTTCTGCCTTCAGCCCTAGTCAGACCACATGGGATCAGTTCTGGCTGCCACATTTTGGGAAGGATGTTGGTGAGCTGGAGTGCATCCAATGGAGGGCAACCAGGAGGGTAGAATGGCCTTGAGAGCATGCCAAGTGAGGATCAGATGGAGGAAATAGAGATGTTTAGCCTAGAGAGAAGACTGTGTTCAAGCATCAGAAGATCAACCTGTTCCACTTGGCCCCATCAGGCAGAATCAGGGGCAATGTTTCCACAAAAAAGCAGATTTTTATCTAAATGTGAGGCCAGTTTTCCTGATGCTGAGCACTACTCTGAAGTGAAGAGACTTCCTTGGAAAGGCATTGGCTCCCCCTGGCTGGAAGGAGATGCCCTAGCTGGATTGATCGCCAAGGGGATTCTTGCTCAGGTGAGAGTTGGCCCCTTCTGACTTTGAGTTTTGCGAATCTGGGCCTGTGATGATTTCGACATTTTCCCTCAGCTCTAGGGTCCTAGGGAATTCTGCAGCCGATCCTTCATTTTGGGCTCAGGCTGGTTCTTTCCTGGTGTGCTTCTCTCCAGGAAGAAGACCTCCCTTTACCCTTTCCTTGTGCTCAGATTTGGTACTAGACCTTTGAGATCATGCATTTCCCCCCTGATAGTTTACAGCTATAGAAACTAAGATTCAAGCTGGGCCAAGTTCACACACTTGATCTTGGGCAGAGCCTGGATTCACCCAGTTCTGCTGACACCAAACTAGTGTTCTTCCCACTGGGCCATACAACCCCTCCTCTAGTCTTGGATCTGAAATGTGGACTTTGATATGGATTGAGCAGGTCACTTCCTCTCTCTTAAACTTAGCTTCCTCTTTGGTAGAATGGGGCTATTAATGCTTGGACTCCCCACCGTCAGAGGGTGGTCATAAGGACAGTGCCGTCCAGAGTGTGTTTCTTGCCCTGCAGCCCAGGTGAGGTGGGTTGGTAACCCTGCAATGAGCAGCCCTTGAGAGGTAGGGGATGTCATCCTCACTTAGGCTGAAGCACAGGCTGGGCGGTGGGATGTCAGGGACTCTGGAACAAACGTTCCATCTCAAGGTAACCTGATCCTGTAAGGCAGGCCCCCTCTGATGTGGGCTCCTCGCCTTTCAGAGCATTAGGGGAGCAACATTTCATGGAAAATTCAATAAATCCCCCTGTACAGCCAGACGTCTGTAAACAATGGCTTCCAAATTCAATCAGGCTGGGGACCCAGAGCAGCATTTATGAGCTCTAACGCGCAATATTATATAGGAGAGTGAGGAGCCAGGGACTGGGGGAGGGAGGGACTTCCTGGAAGATGAAAGGTCCCATGCTGCCCTTGCTCTCTACCCCCTCCCTATAGGAATCATTGCCCAGGTGCAGAGGAAGAGAGGGAGAGGGGGTGAGAGAGAGAGACAGAGAGAGAGAGAGACAGAGACAGAGACAGAGAGAGACAGAGAGAGAGAGAGACAGAGAGAGACAGAGAGAGAGAGAGAGAGAGAGACAGAGAGAGAGAGAGACAGAGAGAGAGAGAGACAGAGACAGAGACAGAGACAGAGAGAGAGACAGAGAGAGAGAGAGACAGAGAGAGACAGAGACAGAGACAGAGAGACAGAGAGACAGAGAGAGCCCTGCCTTGGAATGGCAATGGCTCTGGATCTGGGTGCAACCATCACCCCCAGGGGTGTGAGAAAGGCAAGGGGGTATCCAAACTCTGAGACCTGGCCAGGGTGGGTAGGTGTCTTCTGCATCATCTATGGCTGGGAGTCATCTCAACCAGCCAGTTCCCCCAGAGACACAGTGGCAGTCAGGCAACCCAGTCATGGATATAAGTAGGAGTCCTGTGAGTATACTGTTTAGAGACTAACGATGTCTGTCTGGAAATAGGCTTTCTATCCATGCAATATATCCACCCAATCAAACTTCCAAGGTGGCAGGAGCTACCCACAACTCTTTAAATCCTTCTGCATGTCTTCTAGCACCCAAGCTTTAGATATCACCCAGGAAATGCCTCTGCTCTGGGTCAGCCCTCTATCCAATTCAGACAAACGTTATGGAGCAGACACTAAGTACACCAATCTTTTCAAGAATTCAGGGGAGGAGATTCCAGAGTCCCCAGAATTCTAGGTCCAATTCCCTACCAGTTTAAGATATCTGATATACACTTTCTAAGGTCAATCTAGTCTGGATCTCTTAGAATGGTTCCCTTTTGCCCCTCACCAGCTCTCCACACTGGGCTATCACTCTTGGATGCTGCCACCCTCAACTTCTCCATTCTTGCCCAGGAAGGCTCTTTTACACTTGAGCCTAGGGCTTCAAACAACCAAGTAATTGGCCTCTTCCAGCTTGACCCCTACTCATACTACTTCCACTTAAGCGAATCCTTCCCAGAAGTTACCTTGAGGCTCTAGGTAGAACCCCCAGAGGATCTGCTGGTATCCTTGCTCCTCTCTTGGCTGTCCCAGCTCCCAGCTCTCTCTAATACCTCTGAAAAGTCTGTCTGGCCCACTCAAGGGCTTCCCAAATGGGCTGCTGGAGAGAATACCCAGAAAAAATACCAGAATTGTGTGTGGTATCTTCTCCTGGAGAGGGAGGAGCAGCTCTGCCTAGACTTCTCCAGGCGATAATCTTATCCAGGGGTGGCTTGAGGAGAGTTTGGTCTTTCCAGTACACTATGTTGCCATGGAGGCCATATACCCAGCCTCTTCTGACAGGCTTCTCAGCTTCTTTTCTCTTCTCTCAAGCTCTGGATTAGAGGGAAGGCAGAACTGTAGACAGAGAATGCTGGAATTGCTCTCCCTGTTGGGGACATGGGTCTTGTGTAGGTCAAAAAGAGGAGATTCTAGTTTTGTCTCAGACTTCGAGGCTTCATCCTGCCTTAGTTTCTCAGAATCACACAATATGAGAGCTTGGAGGGACCTCAGTGATGTCTGGTCTAACCCATGCTCATAAAGAATTCCTACTGAAATAATATTTGTAAAGCACTTAGCACAGTGTCTGGCATACAGTAAGTGTTTAATAAATGCTTGCTCCCTCCCTGCCCCTCTTCTTATTGAAATACACCTGACAAGTGATCAAACAGCTAAGAGCTCCACTTCATCTCTCTCTATACTTCTCCCCTGGAGATTTCATTCATGTTCACAGTTTCAATGTTCACACCAAGCACTCTACAATCCAGTGACACAGGCTTCCTTTCTGTTCCTCCATCTCCAACCTCCCTGTTTTTGCACTAGCTGTTCCCCATGCCTGGAATGCTCTCCCTCCTCATCTTTCCCTTTTGGCTTTCTTGAAGTCTCAGCTAAAGTCTCACCTTCTATAACAAGCCTTCCCTTTGTTAATTTCTCTCCAATTTATCCCATACATCTACCTCTTCTTTGAACATACTTATTTGCATGTTGTCTCCCCCAATAGTCAGTGAATTCCTTGAAAGAAAGGGCTGTTTTTTTTTTTTATTTCTTTGTCTCCCCTGCCCTTCCCCTGGCACCTAGTGGGAACTCATCAAATACTTTTTCACTAGACTATGGTCCCCAAATCTTGATTTCTAGCCAGAATTTCTTTTTCTTTTTGCCTTTTTGGAGGGCAATTGGGGTGAAGTAACTTGCCCAAGGTTACATGACTAGTTTTTTTGTGTGGGGGTATTAAGTGTCTGAGGCTGGGACTGAACTTGGGTCCTCCTGACTCCAGGGCCAGTGCTTTATTTTTTTGGCTTTTTAGAGGGCCATTGGGGTTAAGTGACTTGCCCAAGGTCACATGGCTAGTTTTTGTGTTAAGTGTCTGAGGCCGGATTTGAACTTAGATCCTCCTGACTCCAGGGCTCTATTCACTGCGCGACCTAGCCACCCCCAGAATTTCTTCTCTGAACCTCAGCCCTATACTTTCAGTTGTTTGTTGTTGGAGAGAGTGTGGGGTAGTGGCTAGAGCTCTGTTCTTAGAGTTGGGGACACTTAGTTTCAAATCCTATCACTAGCATTTACTAGTGGTGTGATGATAGGCCAATTACTGGACCTCTCAGCCTGTTTCCTCATCAGCAAAAGGGGAATAATGACATCTGGTTCACTGCCTCTTAAGGTTGTGGGGAGGATTGAATGAGACCACATTTGTAAAGCTCTTTGTAAATCTTCCAGGGCTATAAACATATCAGAAATGTAGATAATGAAAAACCCCAAATATGTCCATTACAGTGTGTGTGTGTGTGTGTGTATGTGTGTGTGTGTGTGTGTGTGTGCGTGTTTTAAAGAAAAGGTTATGATCTCTTTGGTACCTCCAATTCAACGATCCAAAATGGAGTCTTCTCCCCAAGTCCAGTCACTGGAGCCTGGGGCTTCTCTGTGGCTGTTAAGGGAACAAATGCCATCCTCCTGGCCCTGCCAAGTAGAGTGGGCATCATCTCTGGCTCTCCCCTGCTCCCCAACAACCTTGTTCTTCAGACTTATATTTTTTGCATTTAATCCTCCCCCCTTTCCCCATTCCTGCCCCCCCACCCCATACCCACCACCATTGCATGAATCCAGGCAGCTTTGTATCACTGTCCTCTCCACCAAGGCCCACCAAGCTGCCTTTCTGCCTCTCCCCACCCCAGACACACCAACCCTTGTAATTGCTGCTTCTCTGATCCCTCCCCCCTGCCCCATGTACACACAGCCAGAGAGCAGAAATACACATTGGCAGCCATTTGTGTGCCTAATGACTTTGCTCCAGTCCCCTTCATTTTTTACTTTCTTGACCCTCCAATATAGTCACAGTCACATGGATGCATGGAGACTTGGCAATTTCTCTGGTTTCTGTCTCTGGCTCTCTCTCTGTTCCCACCACTCCAAGCCTATATGCGGGTGTGCACACACATGTCCTGGGCTCATTCTCCCCCTTCCTCCCTCCCTTCCTGACTGCTGTTAAGGATCAGTCCCCAAAGAAAAATGCCCAATTTGTCATGTCCTGTCCAGCTGTTAGCCTCCCGTTGGTAAAAGCCATGGGGAAGACTTACTTCTGCCCATCTATTTATTTGCTGCTTGGACAATAAAAGGCCCCAGGCCTGCTGGGCTCTTCATAATAAAGCCACCAACGATTCCCCCACAGCCCCCTCCCCCGTGTCAACAACACTAGGCAACCTGCAGGTGTCACTGGGCATTAACCCCTGGCCTGGCCTGGCCTGGCCTCCTCTATGTATCCCCCAGGAGGGGGAGGGGAAAAGGGGGAGGGAAGACAGGGCGGGGTAGGGTATGTGTGTGTGTATGTGTGTGTGAGTGTGTGTGTGTGTGTGTGTGTGTGTGTGTGTGTGTGTGGTGGTAGTGGCACAAAGAAGTAAGTCCTGGAGGGTGGGCTGGGATGGGCTGGGAGATAGCCTGGGAGATGAGATAGGCCAGACCCAAATAGAAAGTGTACTGAACTGCCCAAAAATTGCTGGGGGAGGCAAGCAGTCCACTAGCAGTTCTGGCTGGGGGGCTGGGGCCCAGGCCTACCGCATACCACCCACCCACACAAGCACCCACCCACTGAGGCCCACGTCTCTAGGCTGGCTCTGGAGTTGGCTGCCGCACCTAGCAACGCTGTTGAGGAATGTGGCAGTTCACCATGGAGAGCTCCCTGCAGGGAGGCCCCGGGCCCCAGGCTGCCCCACCTCCCCAGCTCACTGCAGGTCCCCCATTTTCCTCATCTGATACCCACCCCTCCTCCTCCTGCTGGGCTGCCCACTTTGCCAGCGGGGAAGGTGGTCTTTGGGTGCGGACAGTCCACAAAACTGATGCCCAAGGCAAAGCCAGGTTATCCTCCCATCTGGCATGGAAAAATGGTGTGGGGGAGGGGGTCACTTACTGCGGCCCAGCAGGGAGGCCTCCTCTTGTCTTTAGATGTCAGCCTGAGTTACTAATCACACAGAATAACAGCACCCAGGATTCCCCCCCTCACACCCTTTTCATATGCTCCCCATCCCCTTCCTGAAGACAACAATGTAATCCCTTCCTTCCCCACTGACCCTCTCTGCCTGGGGCCAGGGCTTCTCCATACTGCACAGGGAATGGTGTACCCAGCAGGGGTTGGCTTAGATTGGATGCCCCAGAACCCAGGACCTCTTTGCATAGCTGCAGGCTCAGAAGGGGGCAGGTCTCTGTTTCCAAGACCTGGGATCCCTGATCCTCTTTCCTGCCCAGAAGGATTTGATCTTTCCCCAGGACAAATCTTCCCATGACCAGTGGAGCCCAGACCCAGGCTGTCTGGAGGCTACCCTGTTTAGAGGAGGTGACTAAAGAAATTCTGGGCCCATCTTTCCTGCCTAGGCCTTCTCCATGACCACCCCTAGGGCCTCAGAAAGCTCTCAGCAGCTGTTCTGCTTAAGAGGAGAGTGGTGGAGACACTGAGATCCACCCACCAACTTAGAATTCGAAGTAATAGAAGACAGGGCCTGCAATGGGACAGGAGTAGGGGGTGTGGAGGTGGGGGGGGAGGGATACAATAAAAGGAGGGATGTCAGATTAGGGGCAGAAGAGCTAAAGTAAAGAGTGATGAGCTGAGGCGGGCCAGGAAAGCTAAGGCCAAAAGAAAGGGCTTTTTTTTTTTCTGTTTGGAGAAACTATCCTCTGGAATCCCTTGCCAAACCCATTCCTGGATGACTCTCCCCCTCTGCCATCTCCTTCACTTCTGCTCACATCTTGTTGAACGGCACTAATCCATGCTGATTGGGTCTGCTACAAATATCTGTTATCCAACCTCATCCGGGTCCTCACTGAAGCAAAGCAAACCTTTTACTCCTCTCTGATTGATTCTTTATTGTCTCACCATAGGGACTTCAGTTCCAGCCTCCAACACCTCCCTCTACCCCACTCTCTCCCTCTCCCTCTCTCTCTCTCTCACACACACACACACACACACACACACACACACAATGCATGCATGCACACAGTGCACACACGCATACACACATGTGCGCACACACACGGACACACACAATGCATACATGCACACGGTGCACACATGCGCACACACACGGACACACACAATGCACACACTCACACAGTGCACACACGGACACACACACACACACACACACACACACACACTGGCTTTCCTGCTGTTCCTCCCATTTTCATCCTCATCACTCCTTGTCACCATCACCAGCATCTCTATAGAGATTTAAGGTTTGCAAAGCACCGTACTTAGGCTATCTCAGTCGGTCCTCACAACCATTCTATGAGGCCGGTGCTGTTATTATCCCCACTTTACAAGTGAAGAAAAACCCCAACAACCATGATGTTCTGTCTCCTGACTGTGGCTTTGCCTACTCTCCCCCCACCCCCTAACAGTTATCTTGTGTTGGGTTCGGAGATAGCAATGCTGTCTGTCCAGTTAGACTGTAAACTCCCTGCAGGCAGGGACTGCTTCCCTTTTGCCTTTGTAGCCCCAGCACCACGCACGGTGACTGTCATATAATGGACACTTAATAGCTTGTTTATCGGTGGAAAGAGAGGCATCAAAGTAGGAATGGGAGCACTAACTGCTTGGGGGGGGGGGCACAGGACAATGAGGACAGAGAAGGCAGAACTGCTCAAATCTTGTTTTCTCTGCCAAGGAGAGTGACCTTTGCACTGGAAATGACAACAAAGATGGTGAAAAGGGAGTGGATGCCCAGGATAAATAAGGGGCGAGGAAAGGAGCACCCAGATGCCTCTGATGAATTCAAATCCCCTGGCCCAGATGAACTGCACGTTCCAGTCCTGAAAGACCTGGCGGAGGTGACGGCGGGGCCACCGGCAGGGAACTTTGAAAGATTATGGAAAATGGGAGAGATAGAACAGGATTAAAGAAGGGCAAATGTTTTCCCAATTTTCAAAGAAGGAAAGAGAACAGAGCCAGCAAACAAAAGACAAAGGAGCTTGACTTGGATTCCCGGGGAAAATTCTAGAAGGGAACAGGAACTGAGCATCTCCAAAGGAAGCATTGACTCATTCCAAAGAGGCAGCTGGCTTCATCCAAACCAAGTTATGCCAGACTTGCTTTATCCCCCCCTGCTTTTAAAATGGGGTTAATAAATTGATAGGTGAGAGAAAATCTGCAGATGTAGATGACTGTAATGTATTGGGAAGACTGCTTCATAGTAATCTGGTAGAAAATTGAGAGGGGATGGCCAGCATCCTGGATGCCAGGCAGAATTCCCAAAGACCTTGGCAGGGTCCAGAAGTGGGCCAAATCTACTAGGGAACAATGGAAGAGGGATAAATATCAAGCCTTATATATGTTCTAAGAGTTGTCCTCAGCATTACAAGAAGGGACAGGCTCTGCTGGACTGTTTGTCTGAAAAAGATCCGGTGGTGGCCAGTTTATGACTGATGCACAAGCTCCATGTGAGTCAATAATGTAATGCTGGGATCCCCCTTCCATGTCCCCCACCACGTGATAGTCATTTTGGCCAGTGCTAAGAGCTCCCAAGAGGCAGGAGGTGACAGTCCCTCTGTGGTCTAATCAGACCACATCTTGGAGCCTTGCATTCAATTCTGGGTACCACATTATAAGGACAGTGATAAGATGGATGAAATCCATTTTAGGAATGGTGAATGTTGAAAAACCTCAAGTGCAGAGCATATGAGAATTAGTATTAATTTAGCCATGGGATAGGCAAGACAGCCTAGTTGAAGCAGCAGGTCACTTTGAAGGAGAGAGGAGGTGGCAGGTACCAGGAGGGTCAAACCACCTCCACTATCTCAACTCAGACTGAACTGGAGATAGCCCAAGACCCTGAACCCAAGAGTCCTGGGAATAGCTGTGCCCCTCAGAACACCAGTCCTGCGTCTATCCCATCCTTACAGTCATCATTCTGGTACTGCATCCCCCCACATTCAAGATGCAGCCTGGCCACTGTTTCTGTAGGTGCTGAAGCCACAGCAGAAAAGAAAGTTCTTGACTCTGTCCAGTATTAAACATCAGAAGTAGATAGGATTTTATCAGGGGAAATGACATCAAAGGAGAGACTTTATTACCATCGGCTTTTCTGTTGCACCCTAAGGACCAGGAGACCTTTCTATCTGAAGTGCAGCTCAAACCTCCCCTGGGTGTTGTCTCACATTAGAATGGGAACTCCTGGAGAGCAGGGACCAGCTTATTTTTCTATTTGTATCCCCACTGCTTTGTAAATGGTAGGAGCTTAAGGAATGCTCATTCATTCATTCATGTACTCAGTTGGAGGACCTGGGAATGTTCATCAGGGACAAGTAAAGATTAGGGGCAGGGCCTTTGGGCAGCAGTCTTTTGGTATTCAAAGGGCGGTGGTGTGGAAGAAGAATCAGCCTTATTCCCTTCGTCCTAGATGGCAGAGTTAAGAAACAGTGGATGAAAGTCACACTTAGAGAGATGCAGCCTTGATATCAAGAACAATTTCCTAACAATTAGAGCCTTCCCAAAGTAGAGGATGATCCTGTCTCTCCAGTCCTAGTCTCTCCCTTATGTACCATTCTGCGTCTCCAGCTGACCACTGAATATTTCAAACTGGACATTTCCAACTCAGCACATCCAAAAGAGAACTCACTCTTTCCCCCTCTCCCCTAAACCATCGCTCTCCCAAACTTCTCTGTTATTGTTCAGGGTTCCATTCTCCTCTCAGTCCCCCATGCTCACAACTTGGACATCACCCTTGACCCCTCGTCCTCCATCACCCCTACATATCCAACCAATGTCTAATCTGGTTGCATCTACCTCTACAACATTTCTCCCCTTGTCCCCTTCACTCTACTAGCATGGCACTGCCCTAGTTCAAGCTTTCATCAAGCTTTTGATTCGATTACTGTGACAGCCTCTTAACTAGTCACTGCCTCCAACCTTTCCCCTCTCCAGTGCGTCCTCCAGAAAACTTCCAAACTGATTTTCCTAAAGCACAGAACCGACCTTGCTCCTTCCTACTTCATAATTTCTAATTCTAATGTCTCCCTATTGCCTCTAGGTATTTGGCATTGACAATTCTTCCCAACCTGTGCCCCACTGACCTTCCCAGTCTTGTTATCCTTCTCTATACACTCTGCTGACTAGCCAAGCTGTTCTTTTTACTGTTCTGCATATGGCGATGCTCCATCTCGAGCCTCCACAACTTTGCATAGGCTGTCCCTCTGTGTCTGGAATGTACTCCCTCTTCACTTTTGCCTCTTAAAAATCCTTCTTTTCCCTCTAAACCATTCAAATGCCACCTTTCCCATGAAGTCTTTCTTCATCTCCACACCTACTAGGGCTTTTCATCCCCAAATTACTTTGAATGTATTTCTACTTAATCTATTAAATAATCTATTTAGTAATTATGTACTTAAATAATCTATTTAAATGCATTCATGTTGTCTCTCCAGATAGAATGGAAACTCCTTGAGGGCAGGAATTGTTTCATTTTTTTTGTTTTGTTTTTTTCTTCCCAGTGCCTTGCACTTAATAAATGCTGGTTGATCACTGATTGATTGGGTCTTCCCTTTCATTGGAGGTCTTCCCATTGAGGCTGGATTTGTTGGCCATATTGTGGTGGGGATTCCTTTGGGAGTATGGTCTAGACTAGATGGGGAGAAGGGTCTGAACCTTTTGATGTGTTTTGGAATCTTCCTTGGGCACATGATTGATGAAGCCTAGGCATCCCTTCTCAGAATTCTGTTTTTAAATGCACACAATAAAATGCACAGGTTTACAAGGGAAATTAATTATTCTACAAAAGTTATCCAAAATAATTTTTAAAAAGCCCAAGTTCACAGACTTGTAAAGTAAAGGTGGTTGCTGAAGACAATTCCTGACTGTGACCTGTTGCGGTTCCAGGATTTTGTGCAGGAAGCCAAGAGAGGAGCTGACTTTGGGAGATGGGATAAGCAAGAAGAAACACAATCAGAGCCTTTCACTGGTGACCAGATAACAAAAAATGGAAGTGAAGGCTGGTAACTGAGAACAGCCACAAAGGCTCAGTGAGATAAGTGTCAGAGGCAGCAGCTGGCAGAATGAGCTGTGACAGGTGAGAAGTAGCGCGGAGAAGAAGAGTAAAGTGGCCGCTGCCAGCGCTGAGCCTTTTCAGACGACTTCCAAGGAATCAGGCGAGCAGGAAGAAAGCCTCAGGGCTGCGCAGGCGCTGAGCTCCTGGCTTGTTTGTTTTTAAGGGAAAGAAGGCAAATACTTTGTTGCATTTTCCGTCTTCCTCCATTTGTCCTAATTTTCTCCCAAGCCAGCAATACTCTTCTTCTTCACGGCAGCCTCTTAGAATCCCCAGCTCCCCTCAAATTCAGGTCACTTCCTACAGAAAGCCCTCCCTGATGCTCCCCAAGCCTAGCTGGTAGAGCTTCTCCCCACCCCCACAACGAAATTACTTTGGACTAACTTTGTATATATTCTGTATATGTTGTAGTCATATAAGTATATTACTTTGTATAACATACACTTTGTGTATCTTACTTATTACATATCTCCCCCCAGAACCTAAGCTCCTTGAGGGCCAGCCAGGATTAATTTTTCCTTTCTGTGTTTTGTGTCCTGAGGACCTAGGAGAATGTGTGGAACATGGGATTAGAGCCTGCAGGAGACTGTAGAGAGTTGGCAGGTCTGTATATGGTGGACAGCAGCCTTGCCAGCTGTAGTTAATCTCTTCCCTTGTAGGAGCCTCAGGCTGGTTCCTCCTTTGTATAATAAGTATGACAATCTAACCCCGATCTCATAGGTACCAGTGCAGAAAAGTCCCTTTGAAGTGAGAGCTGGGATGACAAAGAGTAGATCTGTCTCGGGCCTGGGATGGAAGCTTTGAGCTCTGACCCAGGAAAGGTTCTCCGGCAGCCAAACTCTTCCCTAATCAGTCTGGCTGAGGTCAGGCATATCCAAGTCAAATCAACAAGCATTTATTAAATGTCTATTATGTACCAGATACTGCGCTAGGGGCTGGGGCTCCAAGGAAAGGCAAAGATCTGCTCTCAAGGGTTTCACAATCTAATAGAGGAAACATCATGCAAACAATATTTATGTACAAGTGATAGATAAACTGGAGATGACTCATGGAGGAAAGGAGCTTGGGAGCATGATCATTGCCTTCAAGTACTTAAAGACTGCCAGTGAGAATGCTTCAGGGGAGCAGAGTTCACCTCAACACTGAGGATCTTCCCAACTCTATGAGAGGTTTGAAAATGGAACGGCTAGAAGGTAGCGAGCTCCCTGTCACCAGACGAAATGGCAGAGCATGGCCTATCCCAGTTTTCAAGGTCAAGCTGAATGGCTGGTTCCCTCCTCGGGGATATGGAGCCTTGGCACGCCTGTGGGATGGGAAGGACAGAAGTAGATGGCTAGAGGACTGACCACCCCTGAGGGAGACTTCCTTCATCTTTCCTTGGAGATAACCCCATCCTTCCCCACCTGGATAAAGAGTCTGCCTGCACACTGGGAAGCAGGCACTTGAGCCTACCCCGCCTCTCCTCAGTGGCCCCATTCGTGGCCTCTTATCATCAGAGTGTTCATTAAGCACCCTAGCCACATTTTGGCCCTATGCCAGTCCAGCTAACGGCTTGCCCTTGCCCCTACATTCAGTAAGCTCACGGTCAGTCTCTTCTGGTCATGACTCTGGACCCAGCCCCAGCCGTGGCTGCTTGGGGGTGGAGGCTGGAGGACCAGCAAAGGCCTAAGCAGCGGGCATTAAAATGCATTTGAGTTCACCCAGGACAATAAAGCAAATAAGAGAAGCTTTAAGTCACTAATAAAAATCAAATGTAGGCCGTTTGCAGGAGTGATCAGCACCGAGCCTTGCTGTTCTCTTGTTAAGGGGCTGCAGCCATAAATAACTTCCCTGTGGAAAGCAGAGGCGAGGGGGAGTGAGGGAGAGGCAACGTAACAACACCAAATTTTTCATTTTTCTCCATAAATCACTTCAGCGTGCGATAATATTTGTTTTTTCTAATGAGTCTCTTGCGATCCATTCCAGGAGCTAACATCAGGGCCTGTCAGGAGGTGATGTGTGGTACAGTTCAACGCTTTACAAAAACTGCCTGCTACACAGATTTTTTTTCTCCTCTTCTTTATGCTGAGGATTCATGGGGCCCATTTTTTCTGTCCCCAGGACTTGTGGAGTCTGGCTTGCTGATCCTTGGTCTTGGGTCTCCGCTATGGAGCTTGATCGGACAGTCCACCTCACCTAATGTCTGGCAGAGTCCCAGGCCACTGCTACTTTCTGGGTGAATATCGCTCTGGGATCTCAAGTGGGGACCAGCACGTCAAAGGGCCTGCATGGAGCAGAGCCTCCCATCCCCTCCCTTGGCCCAACTGCTCAGGGTCAGAAACATGGACAGAGACTTCATTTCTCCATGTGCTCCCCTTGATGCCACATGTCCAACAGGGCCAGGTGTTTCTACCCATCCTGCTGCTTCTGCCTTCTTTCTGTCTTCCAGGTCAGTTTCATCTCCCTCTCTCTAGCCTCACCCTCAGTCTAAGACTAGACATTGCCTCTATATATGGTCCCTGTCTCCACTGCTCAATGTGGCTTGTGCCTTGTCTCTGCCCTGGCATGGCATGGGCTCTGCTCCCTATTCTCGGCTAAGTCAAGTGCCCCCTTCATTTCTGTCTTCCAGGGTGAGGCACCTATGATATCACTGGTTTCCTGCTTCCCTGCCAAGCCCTGGGATCAATATTTCCTTCACCTAGACATCTTGTCTTCCAAACTCTTCTACCAGTTCACCAAACTCTCTCCCCATTCAGGTACGCCCTTCAACCCTGCCTCTTTGCTGCATTCTGCTCTGATTACTCTGAAGAGAAGCAGGCTACCACTTTCTTACCTGGCACAGTTCCCTTTCATTCTCTAGCCTACATTTTTGTAAATGGGCATGGCATAACTATCAGCTGCTAGGATCATTGTGGCTGCTGTGGTTATCTTTGCCTCGGTTTACTTTTCGTCAATGATGGAGGGGGAGTCACATTCATTTAGTTCAGTGTTTGTGTTATCCCGTCTGCCTCAGATGCACCTGTCTTAGCTTTCAAACTCATGGTGGGGGGCACCTCTACATTTAGTGCTGAGGCTGGCACTGTGCCAGCTAAAGGGAACCAACTGATGCTGGGCAAAGCCAGTGTTCATCATGAGTCAAAGTGTGCAGGAAACACTCAGGCACTTGATAGGATGGGTGACTTCGTACCTAGCCCCAAGCACCATCCAACCCAATCAAATGCCACATGTATTCTAATCAGATTTCCATTTTCCTTCTTTTTTCAGATCTCCATTTTCTAATTAGCCAGTGGGGCATTTGCTAGGCCTTGAGGAGAACCAAGACTCCACCTCATGGAAATCAAGGAAGTTTTCATGGAGAAGAAAGGTTCAGTAGGAGCTTCACATGGGTCATAGATACATCAATCTGACAGTGGGACTGGGTTTGGCAGTGTGTACCCAGGCTTGTGGTCATAGGATCAAAGATGTAGAGCTGGAAGGGGCCTCATCCCCTCATTCTACAGATTGGTCCTGAAACCTAAGGCCAGAGATGTTAATAGACTTACCCAGGGTCACACAACTAGTTAATATTGGGGCTGGAGCCTGGTACCCAGGCTCTAGTGGGTCACTAGAGTCATTCAGTTCCACAATCATTTCAAGTGACCAGTCAATAAACATTAAGAGCCTACTATGTGCTAGGTGATGTGCTGAGGACTAGGGATACAAAGGGATACAAAAGAGGCAAAAGTCAGTCCCTGTCCTCAAGGAGCTCACAATCTAATGGATTTGTTTGTTATTTATCAAAACAATAGGATTCACTTATTAAGCACCTACTCCTGTACTAAGCATATAAAGACGAAGACAAAAATGAAGTGGTTCCTGCCCTCCAGCTGCTTGTGTTCTACTGGGGAGTTAAGTAGATCCCCGTTAATTTAGGGAGGGAGGGAAAGAGCCCAAGGCTAGGTGACCATGGGTGTGTGTGTGAAGAAGGATTCCTTAGATTATCTGATTCCTTTGCCTTCTCCAAAGCGAGTCAGGTCTTTGCTGCTCAGATCAGGGAGACCTGCTAGAGGCCTCTTCCCCTCCCTGTTTTTCTCCAGAGCACCCATCCCTGGAGCTTCGGTTAAGAGGTTTCTGGGGTCTTGGGAGACCATGCAGGTCGGAGGAATGTCATGGCCTTTTACCAATTTAACCACAGTCTCCTTTGAGATGTTGCCCAAACGCTTGTGTATTTTGGTGAATTTATAGCTAGCTAAACAACTGGACCCAAGAGGGCTCTGATTAGGATGTCAGCCTGAAGGAGGCTCTCCAGTGACCGTAGAGCTTGGTTCTTAGCCTTACTCTATTCAGCATATCGATCAACCCAAAAAGAATGCATTGGAAATGTCGGGACTATTCTTGGGGACCGGAAATTGTATTTCCTTGAACATTTCTCTGACTTTGGTAGGTGTTGTGGTGGTGATAGCGCAGTTACTAAGTCAGTCCATGTTCACTTCTGGGCAAGTCCCTTCCTCCCTCTAGGCCTCAGTTTCCTCATCTGTAAAATCTCCCTCAGTTTCCTCATCTGTAAAATGAGATGGATGGAATTTCTTGATCTATTAATTTCTAGCTCTGGGATGTTTTAATCTCATGGGAACTAGTTGGCAGAGTGGGCTACTAGGGCCCAATCAGATGTTGGTGATTACTCCTGATTGGTTGAGGGTGGAGCAAGGATTTAAAATATGGGTCATAGCCAAAGCCAAAGACCCTGGGGTGGAAGGAGAAGGGAAGCCCCATCACGTCTTCTCTCCCCTCAATGAGAAACTGGGAGGGAAGTAGCCTAAAGCTGGGGGTTCCAGTTCCTAGGAGAGGTAAAGGGAGGAGCTAAGGAGTTAGGGGTTAGGTCTGAATCCCCTGCGGGGGGGGGGTAGGGTAGGGATATGGGGGGAACACTGAGAAATCTAGCTTATCACTGGCTTAGTCTAAAGAGCTGGCAGTGCCCTGGGCAGATAGATACCTTGTTGACACAATGATTCCTGACACTAATATTACCTTGTAATTATTTTTGCCACAAGAAATAAGATGACAAGATATGAGGGATAGTAGCTGAGGGGGAGCTGCTAGACAAGAGGCTGTCAGAAGGACAAGCCTGGGACCAGAGTGTGGTAGGCTTGGTTCAAAGGACATAAGCCTGAAAAGGGGAAGCAGGTTCAGGATGCTTTTCCCTTTTGTTTCTCTCTCTCTAGAAATGATTTAGATGGGATCTGTGTCTCCAGATCAGTGCCCTGTGGGGACCCCACAAGACCAAGAAGATGGCCACACACATAATTAGTCACACTTAGTTTTGTGGGCAGAACTGAGCCTGCAAGATCAGCTAATATAAAGGATCCCCAAAGAGCCCATCAGGCCATGATAGCTGAAGCAAACAAGAAAAGGTCCAACAGGGATGTGTGGAAAGTTCTGGGTTTGAGTTCTCCAAATTAGTTGAATACAGGATGGTAGGAACAGGACAGTCAGTCCCCATGTCGGGGAAAGCTCAGGAATCTAGTGGCCAGCACACCCAGTATGAATTAGTAGATCATGGTAGACCCAAATGTCACTGTGATGCATTGAGAGAAGAGTCTTTCCAAGAAAGGGAGGGTGGCTCCCTCCTGGGACTACTCTGGAAGGTTGGGCCACATTCTCAGCTTTCATTATCAGTGAGAAGTTGACAAGCATGTTTAGAGTGGGGAGGGGGTGACCAGAATGGTAAGACATATCCTGGAAGGATTGGGGTGGGTGTAGAAGGAGAAGTCTGGAGAGTGAGTTGGGTCAGGAATGAAATGAGTGTGACTAGGCTCAGCCTCGTGAATTGGTGGTCTTACTAGTCAGGAGGGCAGCCCTCAAGACAGAGGCATTTCCAATGTGGGAGTGGATGAGAGGACTAATTAATGCCAGGCAGCAGTGGAATGAACTGCTTTATGAAGTAGTGAGCTCCCCATCACAAGCAGTGTTTAAGAAGAGGATTAATGGCCCTGTCAGGATGGCTGTAGAGCATATTCCTACATGGGAGGAAGGCTGGACAAGATGATCCCTAAGATTTCATGGTTTAATAGTTAGAAGAAGGTACTAGACACATAGGAGGTTCTTAGTAAATACTTGTTGACTGACTGAGACCAAGCCTAGAGAGTGAACCATCTAGGAACGCACAGCATGGCACTTCTGAATTTTGCTCCTGCAGGAAATGATTTGTCTGGAATTCCAGGGCCCTTCCACTGATAGAAACCCTAGACTACAGACATCATACGGGTGGCCAATCTTCCCAACTCTCAGGCCAGGGGGAAGCACTATTGCCCCTCGGTGGGAGGAGGAAAGAGACACTGTTGGTCACTTGGACCATGGACCACCCATTTCCAAGCAGTTGATGATTTCAGACAGTGAAATCTGTGGCTCAACTTTGGAAACCTCACACAGACCCACAGGACTCCAAAGAGAAGGCAGCAGTCAGGCCTGGAGAAGAGCAGGCTTCCATGTTCCTGGAGGCCGGGGTAGAACCCCAGCGCCCCCTCGAACTTGATGCCCATGCTGAGTGTCCAACCAGAGCCTGGGAGGAGGGGAGCTGTCCACCTCTCCGAGCGGGATTCTGGATCCCGAGGACCCGACTGCAAGGCGAGGATCGGAGCTGCGCCATCATTTCCGGCGGCGGGACGGGAGTGTGTGTGTTTGCACACACCCCACATGGGTGTGCGAGCGAGGGGAGGAGGGAGGTTGGGGGGCACACTCAGAGACAGGGAAGGCAAGAGAGAGGGAGCGAGATAAACACTGTCATGGGCCGTTTCCATCATCTACTCGCAAGAGCGTAATAAAACCCTTGTAATATACTAGAACTTGTGTGGTCCCGGGGCCTCATTTGCATACTAATTACTGAGTGCCAATGGGAGCTCGGTGGGGGAGGCTAGGCGGGCGGCGTGCGGGCTCGCGCTGTTTGCAATGCCATTTTGTATCATGCTAACAAGCAATCCCGCGTGCAGTTAGCTCCTGAAATATAACTGCTCATTAGTATTATAATAAAGTACATGAAACCGCCATAAAACGTTATATACTGCACAAGTGTTGTTTTCTTGCCAATTATCTGGAGGCGGATTTATCACCGCAGTTGCTTCGAATTCCCCTCGGTGAGGTTTGGACGGAATAAAGAAAGGTGTCGGTGGGGGGGTGGGGAGAGGCGGAGGGGGCTCCCGTCGAGGGGCAGACCATGTGTTTCCTTAAGTAGCACTTACCGAAGCGCCATTTCATGAGAGGCGGCCGTGAAGTAGGAGGAAGAGACCCAGCCCATCCTCAGCCCGAACAGGCCGGCACAGCCCCTTCGGGAGAAGCTGGGGAGCTGAGCCGGCCCGGCCTGGCCCTGCATCCGCCTGGAGACCTCCGGCCTAGAGCCCAGCTGGGCCTCCGCTGGGGAACGGGACCCTCATCTTTAGGGTCGAGGCTGCTTGGGAGGCTTGGCTAGAAGGGGCCATGCCTCGCTACAAACTTCTACCGAGGACCTCTCCAGTTCTGACCCAGCCCCGGAGCATTTCACTAGCTGCTTCCTCCTAGGAAAACTCCAGGAAAGGACCATTCTTTGTTCTCTGTGTGCCCAAAGGAAAAGGACCGATGTCCTGGGGTAGGGGGTGGCCGGTCCCTGGCTGCCAGCCCTACCCAGCTCAAATTAAGGAGAGGAGCAGCCAGGCAAACAGGAGCCCTTGCTTCCTAGACTCCTCCAGGTTGTTGGAGGGCTTGGCTCTGACTTGGCTTTTCTTCCCTTCCCTCCAACTATCCCCGTGTCACTCCAGCGTTAAACAAAGTTTGTATAGAATATGGTCTTCCTGGTACTCTCAGCATAGGGATAGGAGAGGGCTGACTGCAGAGCTGGGAGGGGCGTATTGGCATCTAGGCCAACTCAGACCTGAACAGAATCCTTCCTGGTCCAATTCCCAAGGGGGCACTGGGCCTCAAAGAAAGAGGAGCCTCCCAGCTCTGGAGCCGGCCCCTCCCACTCATCACTCCAGGGCCAAGCAGAACCTTAGCTGTCTTCCAAAAGACAGTTCTTAGTGTGTTCGGAGGCAGTAGCTTGGTGGAGAGAAGTTCCTGGCCAGGACTCAGGGAGATTTGGGTTCAAATCCTGCTTTCTCCAATCCCTAGTTGTGAGACCATGGCTGAGTGATTGAATCTCTCAAAACTTGTTTCTGTACCTGGAGAAGATGTAGGAATAATAACCCCTTTCAAGGTTGTTGTGAGGCTCCAGTGGGATGATATATGGGAAGTGCTTTGCAAACTTTAAAGCCTTATAAACATGTCAGATATTATTATACCCCCCTTCTTCTCCTCTGGCTAAACTTCTCTCAGTTCCTTTCACCAATTCTTATGGGGTATGGCCTCAGTTTATCACATTATCCTGCTCACCTTCCGCTGGATGGTCCCTGGCTTATTAATGTCCTTCAGAGGCAGCTGCTGGTGCAGTGGTTGGAGAATTGAGACTGTAGTCAAGGAGAGCTGAGTTCAAATCTGGATTCTGATGCTTACTAGCTGTATGACCCTGGGCAAGTCAATTAACCTCTGTCTGTTTGCTGGATTGTAAAATGGGGCTCCTGCCTTGAAGGGTTGTTGTGAGGATCCAATGAAGTATTTATAAAAAGTGCTTAGTAGAAAGTAGGTACTTAATAAATGCTGTTCCTTTATCTCCCCCTGCCTAGAACAGAATACAGTCCTGTAGGTGAGGTCTAACCCAGGTAGTAGAGAGGGAGAAGGTAGAGGCAGGAAGCCTTGTGAAGGGGTTATTCCATAGTCCAGGTGGGTGCGAAAAATACAACACAATATAATAAAAGATAAGGGCAGCTATTAAGTGGCTCAGTGAATAGAGCACCGGCCCTAGAGTGAGGAGTTCAAATCCAGCCTCAGACACTTAACACTTACTAACTATGTGACCTTGGGCAAGTCACTTAAGCCCAATGCCCTCCATTCTTGCTCCAAAAAGACAAAAAAAAAAAAGATAATACAAGATAATACAAGATAATATAATATAATATAATATAATATAATATAATATAATATAATATAACATAATATAATATAATAAAATAATAATCTTGATGAGAGATGGCAGTGGGAACAGAGAGAAGAAAATGGATGCCAGAGATATTCGGAGGTAGAATTGCTAGGGCTTGGTAAGCAAGCAAACAATTATGAAGTACCTTCTGTGTACCAGGATTGCACAGTGATTTCAACCCAAGAAGGACAAGAAGCTCTCTCCCCCCCTTTTGGAGGGAGGAGGGCAGATAGTTGGGTTAAGTGACTTGCCCAAGGTCACATGGCTAGTAAGTATTAAGTGTCTGAGGCCAGATTTGAACTCGGGTCCTCCTGCCTCCAGGGCCAGTGCTCTATTCACTGTGCCACCTAGCCGCCCCTAACAAGAAGCTTTTAAAGATGAAATTCTGACACCGGGAGACAAAGAGACACAAGGAGAAACAATTATGATGAGGAATCAACCAATTAATCAACAAGTCATTTATTAAATACATTCTATGCCCTCAGCATTATGCTAGGCCCTAGAACACAAGAATAAAGAAGGAAACCATCTCTACTTTCAAGGTGTTGTCAAAAGTGACTGATGTGGATACATAGGGAGCTCATCAACCACCGCAGATTTTAAAATGATCTGAACAAAAGAAAGAAGCCAGGGGGGTGACGGAAGATGAATATTAAGGTGTGTCGCAGTGCTGGAAGAGGGATGTCAGCAGTGTTAATGTTCAGAATGAGCTAAGGCTAACAAGGAGAATTAAGACCCACAAAAAAGGGATCCTAAAAAGTTATACTGGGGAGAAGAGACCTAGAGATGAGGAAGGGGCTGTTGCTCCAGGTGGGTAGATACAAGGGTGGGGAACCTGTGGCCTGAAGGCCACATGTGACCTTCTGGGTCCTTAAGTGTGGCCTGTGGCCTTCAGGCTTCCCTGGCTTCCCAGGCTTCCCTTCCCATCCCTGCACAATACCCTGCAAGTTTAGGGTGCTTTAATAAAGGTCGTTGGAGCAGGAGTACATTGAATGGAGCTGAACTGAGTTCACGTCACCCAACCAGATGAAGGATGCTCTCTGGGACTGAAAGACTGGACAGCTGTGACTACTAGCCACCGTTGGAATAGAGGATGTACTTAAGTGATCTGGGGGAGGAACAAAGGCTGAAATGTTCAAAAACCAGAAAGAAGTGCAAAATGCAGACGGCAGACTAGTGAGAAAGACTTTGCTTCTTAGCTGGATTATGAAAGGGGGGTGGGGGGTGAGTGAGAAGGAAGCAATCCTTCAGTTAAGGAGTGTGGATTAAGTACCCACTATGTGCCAGCCAGGCACTGTGCTAAGTGCTGGAGAACCAGAGAGAGATCAAAGACAGCCCCTGCTCCCAAGGAGCTCCCAGTCTAGAGGGGGAGATGGCACACAAGCGCTCTGTGCAGACAAGATGTTCGTGTGTGAGTGTGTGTGTGTGTGGGGGGGGGGGGCGTTAAAGAGCTTTGAAAGCCAAAGAAAAGATCTTTTACTTGATCTTGGGGGTAAGTGGGAGTCATTGAGATTGAATGAGGGAGGGGCAAGATTAGTAAGATTAGTACCACAATTAAGAGGATAATGGATTGGACTGGAGAGAGACTTGAGGCAGGCAGACCTACCAGCAGCTAGTGAAATAGTCCACGTGGGAGGTAATCACAAAGAGCCAGTATGGCCTCATTTAAAACCATGTAGTGTCAATCTAACCTCATTTCTTTCTTTTTTGGGGCAAGGTTACTAACTGGAACATCAGGGAAATGGTATGGATGTAGACAGTGTGGTGGACGGAACACTGGACCTGGAGGAAGGAAAAAATCTACAATTGGAATTCTGCCTTAGATGTGTACTAGCTGGACTTCTTCACCACTGCCTGCCTCAGTTTCCTTATTGGTAAAAATGGAGATAATAGCAGCCCCTACATCCCAGGCTTGTTGTGAGGATTAAATGAGATAATATTTGGAAAGTGCTTTTCTCACCTTAAAGCACTATATAAATGATAGCTATTATTATGTTATTCTTATGGACAAGGGAGAAAAATGTGGGATAGATGAGAGTGTAGTTATTTGATTTCAGAACTGGTTGAATGGGAAGATTAAAAGGGGAGTTATTAATGGTTTAATGTCAAATGGAAAGAGGTCTCTGAGGGGGTGCTTGGCCCCAAGCCATTTAACATTTTAATCAATGATATAGAAAAAGGCATAGATCAATCACTCAATCAATCAACCAGCCTACTATGTGCCAAGCACTTCCTTTAGTTCTGGGAATAAAAAGACAAAGATGAAGTCGTCCCTATCTCAAAAGAGCTTGCACTCTAAAGGCGAGTCAGTCGACCAGTATTTATTATGCATCGCCTGTATGCCAGGCATTATTCTTCTAAGCATAGGGGATACAAAAAAAGGCCAAATCAAGGTAACATGTAAAGAGTTATGTACACACAAGAAGATGTATATGGAATAAACTGAAGGGAATTTCAGAGGCTATGAGGCAGCAGGGAGAGACAGGGACAGGGACTGGGAAAAACCTCGTGCAGAAGGTGGGATTTGAATTGTCTTGAAAAATGCCAGGGAGGTTACAATCTCTTGATTCTTGACTCCTTTGCCAGAACCACTGTTTCAGGAAGGGACCCAGCTATTTTTCACCCCTCTCATGTGTGGACTTGATCTCTGGACCTCAATCTTCCTCTTTCTCTTCCTCTGCCTCTTCACCAACAGTTATCCCATCCTGCAGTGACCTCCACACCAAAGACCCTTCCCTGCCTCCTCCTTGATTAATGACTCCTTCACCAAGACCATTATCTCATGAAGGCCTGACCAAGGTTGCGCTGTATGTGAGTGCAGAGAACTATATGTACCTGGGGTGGGGGGCAGCTAGGTGGTGCTATAGCAGATACAGCACCAGTCCTGGATTCAGGAGGACCTGAGTTCAAATCCAGCCTCAGACACTTACTGGCTGTGTGACCCTGGGCAAATCACTTAACCACAATTGCCTACAACAACAACAATAGAAACAAGATTTGGTGACTGGTTATGTGGGATGAGTTAGAGTGAGGAGTCAAGGATGACACAGGTCATGATCCTGGATCCATAATCGGAAGGATGGTGGTGCCCTTGAGAGAAATAAAGAAGTTTCCATCTGATTTGTCACATTTGTTCCCTATTTGTCACCTCCCCATTAGAAGGAGAGCCCCTTGAAATCAGGGACTGTCCTACTGTTCTGTTTGTAACTCCAGGACTTGGCAGGATGCTTTGACACACCATGAACACCTAAGTGTTTTTTCATTAATTCATTTCATTCAAGTTTGGAAGATGGGTAGTTTGGTGGGAAAGAGAAATTCTCTTTGGGACATTTTGACTTTGAGGTTTTTATGGAATATCCAGTTTGAAATGTCTATTGGATAGCTGGTAATGCAGATTGGATCTCAGGAGAAAGACTAGGGCTAAATAGATAGATCTGGGAATTATCTGATGGAAATGATGATTGAACCCTCAAGAGCTGATGAGATCACCTCATGAGAGAGTATACAGAGAAAAGAGAAGGATCAGGATGGAGCTTAAGGCTACACTCAGTGTGTAGTGCATTCATGTCAGTCAGTCAGTCAGTCAGTCAACCTAGCATTTATTAAATACTCAGTTCTCTGCTATGTGGTAAGGACACAGAGAAAGACAAGAACAGTCCTTGCCTCCAAGAAAGAACCTCACATTCTGATAGACGGGATTATATGGAAATAACTAGGCACATACATGGGATATACAGAGTGGATGAAAGTCAGTCTCAAAGGGGAAGGCAGCTGAGAGCACCACCTGCAGAAGGCAGA
The DNA here is from genome assembly GCF_028583685.1 of Petaurus breviceps papuanus. NCBI lineage: Eukaryota > Metazoa > Chordata > Mammalia > Diprotodontia > Petauridae > Petaurus > Petaurus breviceps. The sequence continues at coordinate 30,504,302 of NW_027185852.1, forward strand.
TGAGTGTTGAAGGAAGCCAGGGAAATGAAAAGGTGGAAGTCAGGAGGGAGAGAATTCCAGGCATGGGGGACACCAAGTACAAAGAAAAGGAGACTGAAAATGAACAGTTGGACAAGGAAGAGGAAATCCAAGAGAGAGCTGGGTCATGAAAACACAGACATAAGAAAGAGTCCAGGGAGTAAGGGAGTAAGCTCTGTCACATGCTAGAGAGAGGTCAAGAAGGCTGAGAACTGAGAAAAGGCCACCAGATTTGGCAATTAGAGATCCCTAGTGACTTTGCAGTGAGCAATTTCACTTGAGTGATAAGATTGGAAGTCACACTGCTGAGGGTTTAGAAGAATGTGAGGGGAGAGGAAATAGAGACAAAGAGTGTGTAGAGCTTTTTCAAGGAGTTGGTTGAGATAAGGAGAGATATCATGACAAGCTATTAAGGATGGTTGCATCTCATTAGAATTTCTTTAAGAATGGGGGAAATTTGAGTGTGTTTGTAGGGAGTAGAGAGGGAACCAATAGATGGGGAGGTAGCACTGAAGATTACAGAGAAAGTAGGAATGATAGTTGGGGCAATCTGCTGGAGAAGACAGGAGGGATGGGACCCAGGGTGGATAATGAGGTTTTGGCTGTGGTGAGGAAGAAAGGCCACCTTTTCATGGAGACAAGGGTGAAGGAGGAGATAGTCAAGGATGACATAGAAATACCATGAGATGAGGAGAATGGAAGTGTAGGAAAGTCAAGGGAAATGGCCCTGATTTTCTAAGTAAATTATGAATTGAGGTCCTCTGCTAAGAGGGTGGTGATAGTGGGTCAGTGCCAGAGTTTAGAGGAGATGCATGAAAGTTTGGAACAATTGTTTTGGTAAATGGGATATAGAACTTATTAGAAAAGAGTAAAGGGACTGTCTTGCTTCAGTGAGGACCCAGTGGTGGCTAGATAGCATATATTTGTAATGAACCCAGTCAGCATGGTTGCTGTAGCTCTGTTTGGCAACAAGACAGTAGGAATAAAGAAGCCACATGGTGGGAGTACCCCAAAGCTAGGATTGGGCAAGGCATGAGTATTGGTAGGACAAGAGAAGAAGGGATTTGAGAGTAGAGGTTAGTGGAGTATTGAATAGGAAGAGAGTAAAGTATGGTCAGCATAGGTGGATGGCTTGGGAGAGAATTGAGGGATGGAAAAAGTAGAGATCACAGTGAGGATGAAGAATAGTTTCAGGAGGAGTAAGGCATAAGAGAATATTTAACCATAGATCATGGTCAGATAAAGGAATTTCAGTTCTTCATCATGGGAGTACAGTGTTGGGTGACATTCACAAGGGACTTTCTGTGTGTAGATGTATTAGGACATGCATGTGAAGTGAGTAGACTAAGGAGTTGGAAGATATTTGAGAGAATTTCACCTTGTAGAGTAACATCCTCTCCTGTGAGATCAGGAACTGGGGCAGGGATGGGGACTGGGAGTCCTGCATTGAACTCAGTGACAAAGGAGGGAGGATGTCTTGGGAGCTGGAAGATAAGGGCCACCAGGATCTGGATTCGGTGATAAATTTAGATAAAGTGAACCTCAAAAAAGATGTCACTGAGTGATCGTGGTGTAGCAGGAGTCTTAAGGGGACTAATTCTCCCAGAGAGTATTTGGACTCCATTTCAGGGACCAGTGAGTCAGGGGTTCAAGAGAACCCATCACCTGGAAAGCATGGTCAGGGATTAAATGTCATCTGGGGGGAGCCAGGTATTTGTGAGTGACAGAAGATTGGAGGAGCAGGAGAGGAAAAGGTTTAAAAGAAAAGGAAGTTTGTTAGTTATGAAGTAGGAATTTCAGAGGGCACAGAAGGGGTGGGCATATCTAGGGTGGAACGTGGGAGGAACAGGGTTGATATGGATTGGGATGAAAGAGCAGGAAGTCAGGGTTGGGGAATGAACGGTTTACTTGGGCAGTAGAGGATTCAGTGTCACTGGAATTGGGAGAATAAGAGAAGGTAGGAGCCCATGGAGTAATGACTCCAGGAAGTAGATGGATATATAGAACAATCCAAGTCATAGCTGGAGGTCTCTCGTGTGTCAGTGGCTCTGGTAGGGTCTATCTCAGTCTCCAGCTTTACCCAGTCGGGCTTATGAGATTTGCAAATGATGCAAAGCTGGGAGGGATAGCTAACATGTCAGATGATAGTCAGGATGTGAAAATATTTTGACAGACTAGAATGGTAGACTGAATCTGAGAAGATGATGTCGATTAGGAACAAATGTAAGGACAGAGAATCAGAATCACAGGGTTGTGGTCACAGTGCTGGAAGTCGAATTCTCTGTCTCCAACCTATTCATACCCTTCCTATAATGTCACACCTTAGACCTCCGAACACAAACCCTTTGCTTGGGTTCAAAATGTCAACTTCACAAGCTTAAATGCACTCCTTTCTTCTTTCCTCCTCCCTTTCTCCTCCTACTATGTGCCAGGTACTAAGCTGAGCATTATGGGGACGAGCACAAAGGTGAGGTCCCTGGCCTGAAGGAACCCCTCCCTCCTAGAATGTTCTCTGATAAGGAAATACAGTGATGGCTGTGGGTCACTAACAATTAGGGCAATCAGGAAGCCTCCGAAGGGTAAAGGTAAGGAGGGGTACATGGGGTACAGTGTGAGCAAATGCATAGTAGCTGGAGAGGGAAGGTCATGTGCGGGGAATGGCCCCAGTAGACCAGAAGGGTTGGCACATAGAGTACATATGGGGGAGTCCTGGGAAGGCAGGCTGGAGCCACACTAGAGGATTTGAGATAGAGATCAGAGGAGCTGTGTCATTTATTCCAAGGACAATGGGGACCTACTGCTTCCTTTTCTGTAAAATGTCCATTGTCGTACCTACTTCTGGGGCTGGAGTGAGGCTCCAGGGAGGTAACATCTATCCAAGTGCCCCAGGAATGTCTGAGCTGTGGTTTTATTATTGTCTTCAAGTATTTGAAGGACTAGAAGGCTTTGGGAACCACACTAGCAGCCTTTGGTCAGAGAATGGATATCCGCCCCTCCCTTGGGGATATTTTAAAGGCTGTGCTTGGTCAGATACAGATAGAACTTGAGAATCCCAGGGTCTTTTCCATCTGTTAATGGAGGCTTATTGACTGATTGATGGGGGCCTCACAGCAGAACTTGGAACACAGAAGCGCTCCCAGGCTCAATGCTAGGGAAGTTTTCCTCACACTTGGACTTGTTTCTAAGTAGACTGAACTGTTTCCCTACAGGCTTTAAAATGGATGTTTCACCAGATGCTATTTCTTGGGGAGGCTGTGGAAGGACAGGCTGGATTCTGCAGCCTGGAGGTCCTTTCCAGCTTAGAAACTTCTGGATTTTGTGGTGGCCCCATCATTTGATACTGCTTTTTTGGGTAGTGGTCTAGACCTGTGATTTTACTGGTATCAGAAACTCCTGGCAAGGAAATTACCTCTACCAATGCAGATCAACTACTGTTTTGCATAAGGTAGACAAATATGGCAGTAATTTGAAGGGTGGATTGTAGGCAAGCAAGAATGGAGGTCTGCAGAACTACTATGAAGCTTTTGCAATACTCCAGGCTGGGGATTTTGGTGGAGGGGAAGGCAGTTAGTCATTACAGTGGCAAGACTGGGCATGAAAGCAGAGGAAATCAAGTTGGATTATGAGGGAAGCATACCAAAGATTGTGATGTACACAAAAAATAGTCTAGAGTGATTAAGACCTTTGGAGAAGGAGAGGGAAAAAGAGAAGGGGAAGGGTAAGAAAAAGAGGAGGAAAGGGAGATGGAGAAAGAGGAGGAATAGAGGGAGAGAGAAAGAGGAGGAAGAGAGAAGAAAGAAAAAGAGAAGGAGGAGGACAAATTCTTAAGTTTAGGGAGTCTAATTTGTAAGTTGGTGTCTTGGAAGTGGTAAAGTCTTAAAGTCATAGGATTAAGATCTGGATCTGGAAGGGACATTGGAGGTCGTCTACGCCAATTCCTTCTTTTTACAAACAAAGAAACAGGACCAGAAAGAAGAAATGATTTGCTCAAGGTCAAACACATGTAGGGAGTGGAATGATGCAGTCTGGGATGTGACATTGTGGTGGAGGTGACACACAGGTGATTGAGAAAGTCTGTTTGTCACCCTATGTGGTGGCAGCCCCTAGAACAATGGCAGCAGAGGAGATGGAAAGGGAGCTATGAGGTTGGCATGGAGCTGGTAGGTGATAAGAAGGATGAGAGGAAGGGCAAGCATGAACAACTTCCTGTAGGCAGTGTCCTCGAGCTGATCCTGGCATCTCAGGGATGCCAGAAGCCTGTGCTCCCCCTACCCCACCCCCAGTTTCTCTTCCAGGGTGGGAGTGAGCAGCTTAGACTAAAGGGGAGACTACCTCATGTGACTATTAGCACAGCAGAGAATAACCAGAATGGATGGGGTGCTGTCTATTGTCCTGAACATCAGGAAGACCCCACTTTCCCCTTGTGCCACTTCTGTCCCTGCTCCATGCAGTGAGCTGTTCAGGGTTCCCTTCCCTCCTACTTTTGACACTGCCAGCAGTCAGCTGGCCATTGACTTTCTAAAGTCCATAGTATCATAAAATATCACGAGGCTGGGGAAATCCTTCTCCCTCCCCATAGGAAAAGCTACCATCCTACATTTCCTGGGACTGCCCAACAACCCCATAGGCTATGCTAGCCATACCTACTCCCTTGTCTCCAAAGGAGCAGAATGGAAGGCGGGAGAGGAGGCTGAAAGCTGGAGACCAAAAGGACAGTTCCTCTCCCCTCATGTCCAGCCCCAAGTCCTACCAGTGACTCTCCAGAAGTCAGCTCTGTGGTCACCCTTGGGCTTGGAATTCCCTTTACCTCCAGTCTCCATCTGCCTGCCTCTAGGAGACTGCAAAGGCCGAGGCATTTGGAAAGAAGCCTCCATTCTCATCCCCTCAGTAGGCTTTTCTAGAGACCCTCCCTCTCTAAGCTCTTCAACCTTGTATCAGAGGAGAGCCCCATGCCAGGGATGAATTTGTAGCTGATCAGTCAGGAGAAGGCCTTCATTGCTTGCCATAATAGGCAGGTGTGGGAAGGGATAGGGCAGGCTGAGTCTGAGGGCACTGGGAGAAACAGAGGCACTTCTACATTCATCCATTCAAGCAACAAGTGCCCATTGAGTTAGGTTGGGGGAGCAGAGGTAGGGCCCACAGCTAGGACTATAGCAGGCCCAGGTTCAGTGGACTTTCTCTGCCTCAGTTAAGCCTGGAGCCATTGCCCACTGCCAGGGTCCCAGAGTCACTACCCGGCAGCCCAAGCCCTGGCACCTGGCTCCCCAGGCCCTGTGGACTCAGTGTCTGGCTCTGCTCCAGCACAGGCAGGCTGGCAGGGGCTCAGGCTCTGTCTGCCTCAGGCTGCTGACCAGCAGGGGATCTCCTTGTTAGAACTCTTCCCCAAGAGATAAGTAGGCCACAGTAAAAAAGATTGCTACATCCTTTCAATAAAGATTTTTTTTCTTTTCCAGACAGCTTGAGAAATGTTTTAAAAGCTTCTCACATTTCCAGTGAAGCCCACAGAGAAGAATTCGCTTGTTATCAGCCCTGGAAGCCTCTGATAGACGGATGACATTTTTCCCCTTTTTTCCTTTTCTCTCCCTCTCCCTCTCCCTCTCTCTTTTTTCACAAGCTGAAGAGAGAGTCAGTGTGCTTTATAAGGGGCTCTCTGCATTTCAAAAGCTCCATGAGAGCTCTCTGCTAACCCCGATAAGCCTTGGGCTCTTAGCGTCTTAAATACCTCTGACAAGCTATACATTACAGCGCTAATAATTTGCCAAATTTGCGCCCATAATATGATATCTGTAAAACGTCAAGGGCAGTAATGCGATTAGCGGCCTCAAATGAAATATCGAACATTCAGCGTTTAGGGCCTGAATAGGGGGAGCAAGGAAAGGAAATCAATTTCAAAAGCAGGAGGGGAAAAGGCGATAAGCGTGTAATAAAAATAGAGAGAGACAGAGGGGGAGAGAGACAGAGAAAGGGGGACAGAGGCAGAGGGGGGACAGAGGCAGAGGGGGGACAAAGAGGTGGGGGAGAAAGCAGAGGGGGAGCGAGATAAGTGAGAGAGGCAGACAGAGGAGAGGGGGAAAGAGACAGAAAGGAAGGAGGGGGGAGAGACAGAGAAGGGAGAGAGATTGAGAGGGGAGAGATATGGAGGAGGGAGAGAGACAGAAGGGGGAGGGAGACTGAGGGGGGAGAGAGAGATGGGAAGAGAGAAACAGAAAGGAAGGGGGAGAGACATGGAGGAGGGAGAGAGACAGGGGACAGAGACAAAGAGGATGAGAGATAGAGGGAGAAATGGAGACACAGAGATAGAAAGACAGAATGGGGAGAGGGAGAGACAAGAGACAGAGACATACAAAGAATGGAGACACAGAGATAGAAAGACAGAATGGGGAGAGAGAGGGAGAGACAAGAGACAGAGACATACAGAGACAGATAGAGAGGGGGAGGCAGAGAAGGAGCAGAAGAGTCAGGGCTTTGACCAGGGATTAGGGCGACGGAGAACAGAGATAACCTCCCCCTCCCTTGCCCCCCACCCCACAAGATACACAGTTTGGGGCTTTTCCTTTCCACTGGGGGAGGGTGGAAAAACTTTGACAAAATTGTTTGAATGCAAAGCTGGGAAATAACATTTGGTTTCCATGGCAACCTACTTGGGGCTGATGGGCAGGAGGTGGGGGTGGGCAATTGGAGAAGCAGCCCCCCAACAGCCAGGGTCCATAAAACACAGGAAGTGGAATTACAAGGAGTCTGAGGGTGGGCTTCCCCCTCCCCCCTCCGGCCTGGCCTCCCAGCCCCGCCCAGCCTAGCCTAGCCCAGCCCAGCCCGAGGTGGGAGAGTCGTAATGGACTAATTATCTGAGTCTAGGCTACAGCAGCAGCAGGCCAGGGCTGTCACATACCAGGCTCTAGACTAAATAACAACATCTCACACCTGCAGCTTTATGAGCAAGAGCCCAAGCTGAGCTGAGCTGTGATGAACTGAGCTGAGCTGAGCTGTGATGAACTGAGCTGAGCTGAGCTGAACAGACTTGGTCAGGGCAAGACAGACCAGGACAGACCAGGACAGACCAGGGCTGAACTGAGCTAAGCAGAGCAGGCCAGGCAGGCCAGTCCAGGGCAGGCCAGACCAGGGCTGAGCTGAGCTGAGCTGAGCAGGCCAGGGTAGGGCTGGGCAGGGGAGACCAGGACAGACCAAGACTGAGGCTGAGCTAAGCAGGCCAGGCAGGCCAGGGCAGGGCA
>NW_027185852.1:30511648-30519926 GCF_028583685.1 Petaurus breviceps papuanus
TGAGCAGGCCAGGCCAGACTACGGCTGAGCTGAGCAGGCCAGGCCAGGCCAGACCAGGGCTGAGCAGAGCTGAGCAGGCCAGGCCAGGCCAGACCAGGGCTGAGCTGAGCTGAGCAGGCCAGGCCAGGCCAGACTAGGGCTGAGCTGAGCTGAGCTAAGCAGGTCAGGCAGGCCAGGCTAGGGCAAGACAGGCCAGGGCTGAACTGAGCTGAGCAGAGCAGGCCAGGCCAGGCCAGGCCAGGACAGACCAGGACAAACCAGGACTGAGCTGAGCAGAGCAGGCCAGGCCAGGGCAAGACAGACCATGACAGACCAGGGCTGAACTGAGCTAAGCAGAGCAGGCCAGGGCAGATCAAGCCAAGGCAGACAAAGACTGGGTTGAGTTGAGTGGAGCAAAGGCCAGTTGAAGTCAACCCTACTCTGCAGGGCTCAGCCTCACCCCTTCCCACCTGGTATTATACCCCAGGCTGGGAGCAGATTGGTGGGGCCATTCCACTCTTGGAGGGTAGCCCTATGTTAGGACCTGGCTTCTAGGGCGTTATGCTGGGAGCGATGAGTTTGCTCCTAAACCCAAATCCCTTATCCTAGACAGTCTTTCTTTCTCACACAGAAATGACCACTGGATTAGGGGTTGGGTAGGAAACATAAGCACAGAAACTAGCATCCAAAGGCTCAGACCACAGATCATCACTAGTCAAACTCACCCCATTCTGCCTATCTATGCCCAGTTCTACCTCCTTCTAGGCTGGCCATGCTGGCAGCTCTCTGGGCCAGTCTCCTCCATCATTCTCTGCTTCCACTGGGTCCCCAGGGTGACAAGACCCACAGAAAGTCCCTCCTATATGCAAGCCAGAGAGACTGGGCCTCAGCCTTGCTCAAAGAAGAGGGGAAAGCTGAGGGCCTGCCCCACAGGATGCCCCTTACTCCAGGGCCCGTCTGGGAGCCCCAGCCAGCAGCTGGGCAGCCACTTCCCGAGGGCCGCCTGGAATGGTCATTACTTGTCCACTTCTTGCGGCACCACGAGTCATTAAAGCGGAGAGTGTTCGGGGAGTCCTCAGCCCCAGTGCAGACGACTTCCCCAGATGTGGCCCAAGTGCAGGATGTGGGAGCCCCCCAGGCCCAGGCCCTCCAGACAAAACATTCCCGAGCTTACCCCCCTCGGAAACCTCACAGCCCAGAGCCCCCTCTTCCAGACACTTTCTAGGCCATTTAGCAAGAGGCCGTGTTTATTTTTGAACAGATGTTCTCCCCCTCTGGCCTCCCTTCTTAGTCCACTCCTCTCACACCCCAACTCCCCCAGCTGGCTGGTTGACTCAGAGCTCCAGGCAGTCCATCTTGCACATATACAGGCAGGCCTAAATTGGGCACATGGGGCAGAGGTTGGTGCCTTCCCTGGCTTCTCAGATTGTGCCCACAAAAGGCAAACCACGGGTCCTCTGCTGTCAGCAATACAGAGGCTGATGCCAGCAGCTCCCATCTTTCTAGTCTTTGAAGTTTTACAGAGGGCTGCCCTCAGCACAGCCCTGGGCAGTAGCCAATACAAGTATTACTTCCCCCATTTTAAGGAGGAAGAAACTAGAACTCTGAGCAGGGGTGAACTGACTTTCCAAGGGTTGTGCAGTCAGTCCAATGCAGTGTTGGGTGTCCTGATTCCTGGCCCAATCTCTTCTGGACATTCCAAAGACCTCTGACCTAGCCTCTAGTCACAGGCAGAGACTTGGGGAATATTGTAAGGCCAAGCGCCTGCCCCTCTAGACTAAGGGCCCATTTGGGTTGCAGGGGCTTGGCTCAATTCCATTTCATTCAATCCTTGGTTGTGTGACCCCTGTGTCAAACTTTGGGGCTACAAAGACACCAACAAACTTCACTGTTCTCACTGTCTCACAGCCCAGCTCTTTCCCTCCTCTATCCTGGACGTGATGGCCTACAGGAAGATAAGGGTGGCAGGCCAGTCTGAAGGGCCTCCTTGAGATTGCCCCATCAAAGATGGCAGGGAACACTGAAGCATAGACTTAGGCTTGGCAGCCATTGTACACGGCCCTTGAGATTAGAGCTTAGTGAGCATGGGCCTCTCTGTCCAGCTGAGTCTGGTAGTAATCAGTCCTAAAAGCCCCTGGGAGGTGAAAGTGGTCTTTGGCTGCTGGGAAGGTCCCTGGCCCTTGGAGGGGGCACTCTCCGTATGGCACCAAGCTTGGTGCCAAGCATTCTCTGCTATCTAGTTAGCTTCCTCCCCCCACCCCCAAGAACCCTCTTCTCCTGGAATCCCAAACCCTTGGGTAGGGGGAGGGGACTCAGAGGGTCCAAGCAGTAAGTGAGCAACCAGGAAATGCTGCACAGGGCAGCCTAAGCTTCCTGTATACCACCTGCTCAGGCCTCCCCCAACCTGATATGCCAGTGGCTTGTTCCCCTTGGAACAGTGATAATGAGATCAACTCATCCTTGGATGGCACTTTAACACATGTATGATAACATTCTCCTTCTTCTGTTCTGAGCCAATTGACCCACAGAACATCAGAGGTGCCATTGAGTGATGATCGAAAGTCCCCTTTACAACTTCCCAGGGAATGGGTAACCAGCAGCCCCTCCCCAGGCAGCTGCTGCCATTTTGGGCAGCTCTGAATGTTAGGACAGCTAGGTGCCACAGTGGATAGAACATTGGGCCTGGAGTCAGGAAGGCTCATCTTCCTGAGCTCAAATCTGGCCTCAGACACTTCCTAGCTATGTGACCCTGGGCAAGTCACTTAACCCTGTTTGCCTCAGTTTCCTCATCTGTCAAATAAACTGGAGAAGGAAATGGCAAACCCCTCCAGTATCTCTGCCAAGAAAACCCCAAATGGAGTCATGAAGAGCCAGTAAGGACTGAACAACAGCAGAGGATTGGGAAATTTTTCCTGACTTGGACAACCTCAATCTGCTTCTCGACCACTTCCCTGGTTCCTAGCCTCAATCACTCCTGGTTCTATTGTCCAGGACCAAACTCAACAAGTCTCACTTCTCTTTCATGGAACAATCCTTCTGACACTTGGAGACAACTCTCCCACCTCCTGGAGTCTTCTTCTCTCCAGGGTCACATGACTTATTCCTTCAACTGATTCCCACATGGGGCCATTTTGAGACCTTCATCACTTTGGTCCAAATCCCTCCCCAGCTGATCCATGCCTTGCCTAAAATGGTGGATATCAGGTGTGGTGTGGCCAGGGGAGAACACCGTGACGCTATGATGGCCTCAGTCAGGGATCCTTCTTTTTGGATGCTGGCCTTTCTTAATGCAGTCAAGTGTATTGGGTTTGGGGCTTCTAAATCACCCCATTAACTAAGCCTGCTGTCTACTGAGACTCCCACATCCTTTTTTCATTCTGAGTTTAATAATGCCACAAAGAGAGAATATTTCCACATACAAAATGAATAGAACAGAAAAAGAAGGCTAAATGTGAAACTACAAATCTCTCTCTTACTAGATTGTAAGTTTTCTGAGAGCAGGGACTATCTTTTGTTTCTTTTTGTATCTTCAGCATCTGGCATGGTACCTGGCACTTAGTAGGTGCTTAACAAATCTTTGCTGATTAATTGGTGGATGTACAGCTTGTTTTTAAAAATCATATTTCAACACGATACTTTCGAAGCTATCTTCCTTGTCCATTTCTCTCTGAATTCTGATCTGTTTTGTGTATTTCTCCAGATTTTTGGCAAGTAAATTGACATCTAGTAATATCTCCCTCATCTTGTACTTCTGAAGATGACTTTTTGAATCTCTCCAATTTGTGGGACTTTGCATTTACCTCTATTAAATTTCATTTTATTAGCTTCAACCTCATGGTTTAATAAAATGAAATTTAATAGGAATAAATCTAGAAAATCTTCTTCAGCCAACCAACTCACTTGGAGATCTACTGGGTAAGCTTTTCAGATCTACTTAGAAAGACCCTGATCTCTGGCCAGACACCCCTGCTTTGAGGAATCATTTCCTTCCTTCCTTCCTTCCTTCCTTCCTTCCTTCCTTCCTTCCTTCCTTCCTTCCTCTATCACTTCCTCCCTCCATAAATATTCTTTGAGCTATGTTCTAGATTATCAAGGAAAATTAAGATAAGTAATATAGAGTTCCAACCCTCAAAGAGTTTATAATCTAATATAAGCTAAGATGCTGGTGCAATGAACATAGAGCAGCCTGTGATAAGTGCTTTTAAGGATATTACAAATTAAGTGCAATGGAAGTTTAGAGGAGATAGCAACCATTGCTAGCTGGGTGTGAGACAAGGAAGTCAGTGAAAATCCCAACTGAGCTTGACCTTGAAGGATGACTAGCATTTCAAATGATAGAGATGGGACAGAGGTCAGTCTTCCAGGTGGAAGGAATGGTCTGAGTTAAGCCATAGAGTAGAAAAGAGTGCTGGGAGATAAGAATGGAAAGGCCCATCCATGTGTAATGACCTAAGGATGGTTTGGAATCAGATGTTTCAAGGCCTTGAATATCAAACAAAGGCATTGGACCTCATCCTGTAGGCAATAGAGTTGCCTATGGAACTGGCAAGTGTTTCCCTGGGATTGGTGATGATTGGTGATGATCAGAACAGCATATTGGAGAGATTAATTCAGCTGTAGGGGCAGGATGAATTTCACAGGGAGAGACTGGAAGAAGACAGACCAACAAAGAGGCAGGTACAATAGTCCAGGTAAAAGTGATGAAGGCCTGGTCTTAAGTGGTGGCTGCTTGAATGGATGGGAGGGCATAGACAGGAGATAATAAATATCTTATTTTTATTTTTTTGCCTTTTGGAGGGCAATTGGGGTTAAGTAACTTGCCCAAGGTTACACGGCTAGTTTTTTTGTGTGCGTGTTAAGTGTCTGGGGCTGGAACCAAACTCAGGTCCTCCTGACTCTTGGGTCAGCGCTTTACTCACTGCACCATCTAGCCACCCAGGTGATCAATATCTTGAGCCTAGGGGTCAGGAAAGGTGGTGATTCTATTCCCAAAGGAAGGATGGACAGAAAGTGGAGAGGATTTTGTGAAGAAGTGCGTATACTTTGGACATGTTAGATTCAAGGAGGTAATGGGCATGTCTAGTAGGCCATTGGGATTTGGGGACTGGCGTTTGAGGAAGAGGTTGGTCTTGAAGATGTATAGTTAGTTGATCTCTATAATAATATCAGACTAACTGCTATGGGTCCAATGGCTCCCAATCAACCTTTCCCCCTCACCCAGGGTTTACAGGCTATCAGGGTGTTCTGAAGCCATGCCCTCTGATCCTGCTCTCAAGCTGTCTCATCCTTCCGTGCACATTCATTCACCATCCAGTGGAACTAGTCTAACCTAGAGACAGCTGTGTGGACCCAGAGCACCTCTAGTCTTTTTGGGACTAATGCTGCATCATCCCTTCCTGCAGTATCTCAGTGGGTCTATGGGTGCTTTATGACTGACATAGATAGTATTTTGGGGGAAGATTCTGGGAACTGTCTCATGCAGGTAGGAGGAAGTTCTGGGGTCACAAGTGGCCTATGGGGAACTACCTTCTTATCCAGGTACTGGGTGACTATGCTAGTCAACCTCTGGAAGGTCGTTATCTCTTTTTGTTACTTTTTTCCTTCATTAATTTTCTAATTCCCTTTCTTGGGGAAGGTGATAGAGAAGATGTGGAAAATCAGCTCAGAGAAGAATTAGGTTATTTTATCTACTTCATCTGGTTTCAGGCTTTGGTGCAAGAAGGAGCTGCCTGGTTTTTATTAACTGTGGGTGACAGGTCATGGCCAAACCATCAAGCTGAAAGGTTTTGTTGCACCAAAAGCCTATGGTGTCCCTGAGCTTTTGATAGATATTCCAGGGAGGTCCTTGTCTACACAGGCAGGATTGGTGATTGACTTGAGTTTCCAGCGATGTTTCTGATGGTCCCTCAAACAAGGCCCCAAAAGGGCTGGAAATTCCTCTCTTCTACCCAAGTATGGCACGGGGCTTGCTTCCCTGCCCTTCATTGAGCTTGGAGCTGAGAGAAACCTAATCCATTCTCATTCGCTCTCATTTTACAGATGGAGGAACTGAGGCTTAACCAGGAGAAGGTACCTGCTTAAGGTCCTCAAAGTGGGGTAGAATTAGGATTCAAATTTGGGCCTTCTGACTCCTAGTGTGGGTGCTCTTTTTTTTATAAATAGACCCAAAAAGGGCTTCCTATGCCTGTTGGATGATGGCTTGGTGGCTCCATATTACCCAGGTACCTTCAGTTGTGACAGGACAGGGCCACTCACTTCCACACTCAGAGAAGTGCCTCCTCCCTTCTGCTCCCGTCCTGTTGGTCCAGCTGTTTACACATTGTCTTGACTGTTAGACTGTGAGCTCCCTGAGGGCAGGGATAGTTTTCACCTTTCTTTGTATCCTCAGGACCTAACATAGCACCTGACACATAGTAGGTGCTTAATAAAGGCTTGTTGACTGACTCTTGTCTTAGTCCATCTAGGGACAGGCAGAAGAAGCTGAATTCCAGCTCTGACAACCTGTGTTCCAAGGGCCCCTTTTGCTACTTCTGCTCAAGGTTTTAGGAATGAAAACATTGCTGGGATGGCTCTGGGGAAGGGACAAGTACTTTAGGACATCTAAAGACTGGCAGGTAGGGCTCCTGGCCGTGTTCCCAGTCTGGGGCCTAGTGGGGCTCAGACTGTCATTCAGAGTAACTCCTCCAGGCCCTAGGAAGCTAGTCCCAGGCTAGAACTGGACCCTGGGGCTGAACAGGGTCTGAGGGAGGTGGCAGCCAGCCCCAGGACATGGTGGCACCTGGCATCCTGAGCATGTGGTCCTAGGTGCGGCTCTTGGGCTACATTGCTTTCTTCTTGTACACAGTAACTCTGCTCTAATAGACATCTCCCTGCTTGGTCTCCTCCTAGTCCTTCAACTTAGGCCACTTAGGTGGACCTAGACTCTGCTTCCAGAGTTCAAATTCAGACTCGGACACTTACTAGTTGTGTGACCCTGGGCAAGTCACTTCACCCTGTTTGCCTCAGTTTTCTCATCTGTCAAATGAGCTGGAGAAGGAAATCGGGGAAAAGAAAACCCCAAATGGGATCACCAAGAGTCAGAAGTGACTGAAATATGACAGAACAAGAAGACTTCCCTCTAAGCTCCTCAAACCCTCAAGGCAGTCCCTGCCCACAAGAAGCTCACATTCACCTGGGGACACAACATGCCATAATACTATCAACAATAAAAGCTGACATTTTCATATCCCTCAAGGTTTACAAAGCCCTTCACAAATAATATCTCATTTGACCCTCAAAACCTCCATGATAAGGTGCTGTTATATCCCTAATTTACAGATGGGAAAACTGAGGCTGAGAGGTTCTGTGACTAGCAAGTATCTGAGGCAGAATTTAAACTCAAATCTTGTATCCAAGTCCAGCCCTCTATCCACAGTGCTGCCTAGCTGCATGAATATGCATATGCACCAAATGGATATAAAATCAATTAAAATTATTGGGGGCAGGGTGGCTAGCTACCATGGAGATCTGGGAAGACTTTCTGGAAGAGGTGGCACTTCCTGAACATAGGGCAGCCTAAGTCCATGGAACAATAAATAGGAAGATAAAATTTTCTGAACCAGGGCCAGGAGAAGACCCAGGAAAGGCAGAAAGGAGCCAGGTTGTAAATGGCTTTAAATGCCAAGTGGAGAAATTTGTATTTGATCACAGGCACTGGGGAGCCACTGGAGGGTGTAGAGCAGGGGAGTCAAATGGAGCCTTCCTGAAAGGTAAGGAGTGAAGTGTTTGTGTGTGTGTGTGTGTGTGTGTGAGAGTGTGAGTATGTGTGTGAATGTGTGTGAGTGTGTGTGTGTGTGTGTGTGTGTGTGTATGACACATAGACACAAGTACACGCCAACCCCCTCTGGACATACCCCACCCATACCCACACCAGTAGAAAAAGGCCAAGGGAGCATCCACTGGGGGAAAAAGAGGAAGAAAAAAGATGAAACCCAAACAGTCGTTTTCACCCCCGAAACCGTATAATTTTGTGTAAATTTTTACTTTAAACATCTCTTTTTTCCTGAGCTGTGATATGGGCCCTGTCAAAGGCAGGGCCAATTACTGCCATTAGGTTGCCATCATGTCCTGCTTCTCCCCCCATTAGGAAGGCCCTCAGCTCACAGGCTATAATCTTCCCGTACTCGCCTTCAGCATGCCCGCCCAGAAGAAACAAAATGGCTTTTTTTTTTTTTAAAAGGGTCTTTATTCGGCCCTTGTCAACTATGAAAAGGAGAGAGAAAGAGAGACACACAGAGAGAGGAAGAGAGACAGAGAGAGA
>NW_027185852.1:30519936-30543874 GCF_028583685.1 Petaurus breviceps papuanus
GACACAGAGAGAGATAGAGAGACAAAACAAGAGAAAGAGAGACAGAGCAAGAGACAAAGAACCAAGAGAGAGGGAGACACAGAGGTAGACAGAGAAAACAAGAGACGAAGACACAGAGAGAGAGAGCAAGAGAGAAAGAGAGAAAAGGACAGTGAGACAGACAGATAGACATACAGAGACAGAGAGGGAAGAAGGACTAGAAAGGAGAGGTGGGTGGGGGTGGGGTGGACAGACAGTCTAAATGACCATGTGCAGCTGTTAGCAAGGGAAGAGAGGAGGGAGCACTGGGGTGAATGTGCCCATGGGGCCCTCGCTAAGAGCCAGCAAGCTCCCAACTGGGGTGCAGCCATCGAGGAACCCTAACAGACAGTGCTTTTGCATCTCCTTTGCCAATGGGGAATCCACTTTCCCATCCTGTTCAGATCAAACCTCAGCTGGCAATGACCACACCAGTGGCCTCTCCAGAAATCACAAACCTGGAGGCTCAGTAGCCATTGCCAGGGGAAGTTAGCTGGGTGGTGCAGTGGAGAGAGCTCTGGGCCTGGAGTCAGGAAAACCTGGGTTCAGATCCAGTCTTATACTGTGTGACTCTGGGCAGGTTGTGCTTATCTGTAAAATGGGCATAATAATAGCTGCCTCTCAGGAGTGCTGTGAGGATCAAATGAGGTATTTGTAAAGCCCTTAACACAGTGACTGGCACATAGTAGGTGCTTGGTTCCTTCCTTTCACAGGCAAGGGACCATCTTTTTCCCTGCCACATTCCTGTCTCTGAACACCTCAAGATGTTCTGGGCTTTAGGATGTAGATGGGGTCAGGGACATCTCCTTCCAGAGAAACTCAAGTCTGTGTCTCAGAGTCCTAAGGGCAGGGCAGAGCTGGGCAAGGTAAGGAAGGGCTGGGAAAGCCAAGATTGCCTGTTCTCCCACTCTGGCCTGAGCTGGGCTCGGGCCAAACAGAGGCTTTCCACTCTCTCCCTCAGGGAGCCCACTTGCTTGGGAGCCCTCATCTCTCACTGTCAGGAAGCCATCCCTTCATTTCCTCCCCCTGCCCAGGGCTATGCCCCTATGTACAGCCTGAGACAAATGCTCTCCTCGCTGCCCAGTGTTTCCACCTTTCTGAAATCTGCAGACAGTTATCACACCCCATGGCAGGGCCTCCCCTCCTCTGCCCTCCCCTGCCCTCCCCACCTCCTCCATCCTCACTTAGCCAAGCTAAACAGATTTAGCTCCTTTAATCTTTCCTCATTAGCTGGCAATCTGGAAAGGAAACAAATGCACACCCCATACAGACTCAAGCTGTTGCTTTAACCTTGTAAAAGTATTCAGGGTACTGTGATGATGTGGGATCCTAATCATTACCATGAGAAGCCCCTCCCTGCCTGCCTCCCTGCCTCCCTCCTTCCCTGCCTGCCTCCCTGTCCACCTGCCTTCCTTCCCATTTACTAGCTAAAGCCCTCACTGCTGTTTGCCCCCCGGGTGATAACCCTCAGATAGCAGCTCCATTTTGGCCCAGGGGCCCTGGACCAGCAGCCCCAAGATTACTTAAATCCAGATAACCGGTGGAAGAGTTAGGTCACAGGCAGGGTTTTTCCTAAATTAACTCCTCTGAATTTTTTCAAATACCATCTCTATTTCTTGCCAGGCTCTCAGATCTCCAGCCTATTGAGGTCCACTTACATAATTTCTCTGGTTTGACAGGTGTCAGAGATGACTACCTTCTAGCAGCCTTCAAATACATGCAAGTCTGTCTAGCTTCTCTACAGTGACATTGTGGAGTGAGTCCCAAAGCGTTCCTGCCCCAGGCCCACCTCTCCCTAGTGATTCCTCCTCTCCCTTAGGTGATGGCTGACGTGCCTGTGGGAGGGCTTGACAAGTGCCTGAATCTATTCTGTCTGCTCCAGATCTGGGCATCTGGACGGGAATGTTGGTCCTTGTTACCAGTTTGAACATCGACATTGTCAGCATTGTTCTGTTTTGTGTGCTTTGGTTTTCATACACATACCCTCATACACCCGCCCTCATACATGTAGCCACACAGTACAATACCAACCCACCCACGCACATACACACGTACCATGCATATACACATATCACACTCTCACACATGTAGATAACACTCATGCACACACATACAAAGATCCCCATTGCTCCCAGGCTATTCTTGGTCAGAAAAACATGAAGATTATGCCTTAAATCTTAAATCAAGATTATGCCTATTTTTTCCCAGCTGTTCCCAAGGAAGCTCGTGGACAGACCACTGGCTCTAGAGTCAGAAAGACCTGAGTTCAGATCCCAACTCAGACCCTTACTAACTGGGTGACTCTGGGCAAGGTATTTAACCTCTATCAGCCTCAGTTTCCCATCTGTAAAATGGAAGGGGGGGGGTTCAGATTTGATGGCCTCTCAGGACTCCTCTAGCTTTAAATCAATGATCCTTGGATCTTCAGTTTAGGAAACTGCGTCGGAATCTCACTCCCAGCCTTCTCATACCATCCTCCCTTTCTGCAATTTTTCAGTCTTGATTATAAGTGGTTCTGTGTGCAGCACCCCCGCCCCCACCCCAGCACACAAGGCCTAGTGCTCTGTGATGGATATCATCTCTACCAGCTGATTTGTGAGCGTTTACGTTTTCCCAGTATTCTTCTACCTGCCTTCTATCAGGAACAATTTTTGCCAAGTCTGCATTTACTTTCTAATTATCCAAATTCCTTTTTTGTCATTTTTCTTCTTAAAGACGGACTTAAAAAATGAGCTCGGTATCTCAGCCATCTTTGAGGCAAGATGCGTCTCATTCCCCTCGTCATTTATTAGAGGATCTCCTCCCTGGAATCTTCCTTCTCTTCTCTACAGACTCTTTCCCCTCAATTTTGTTTTTTATCAGGCCTGGGATTTCATCTCTGGAGGGAAGTCCATGTGAACAGCACCCTCAGCAGCTTCTCCAAAGCACGGACAGTCTCTTGGTGGATTCCCTGGAGAATCTCAGGCCCTTTCTCAATGTTCTCCAGCACTTAGCGCCATTGACCCCCTTCTCCTGGCTATTCTCTCTGCACTTCCATGACCCTGCCCTCTCCTGGTTCTCCTCCTACTTGTCTGACTGCTCCTTCTCACACTCCTTTGCTGGTCATCATCACACTCACACCCCTTAACTGCAGGTGTCCCCTCCCCACCCCACCCACCCCCAGTCTCTCTTCTGAGTCTTCTCTTCTTTCCCTATGTTTTCTCACTTGGTGACCTCATCTGCCGCCATGAGTTTGATGACCATCTCAATGCAAATTTTTCTGAGATTTATGTCCCTAGTCCTGGTCTTTCTCTGAGCTCCAGTCCCACACCACAAACATGGGGACATTTTGATCCAAATACCACACGCATCTCAAAGTCAGCGAGTCTGAAGCCGATCTCTTTCTCTCTCCTCCCAATCCCATCTCTCTTCCACACCTTGCATTTCTGTTGAAGGCATTATCATCTTTTCTGACTCCCAGAAATGCTCTCCAGGAGTCAGCTGGAGGAATTTATGATTCTAGGAGAGGCTGGGTCCATCATAGGCCCTTCCATGTGCCTCTGGAAAGGTGCTGTGTTGTCTGCTCCCTCGACACTCAGGCATCCTGGGCTCCTCGCTGGCCCTCACCCCATTTAACTTATCAGTTGTCCAATTGTGCCATGTTTATCTCTATAGATCCCCCCCTCTACACTCACACAGCCACTAAATTAGCTCAGTCTCATCACTTCTCATCTACATTATTGTAGATAGTAGTTGGTCTTTCTGCCTCAAATAGACCTGCTCTAATTCAACTTGGACACAGCGGCCCTGTGGATTTCTCGTTATAGGTCGGGCTCCTTCCTTCGGCCTTTCCTGGCTCCGCTCCTGACTCTAGTGCAGGCTGACAACTTTTGGCTTGGAAGAGCCTTTCACAGTGTGTTGCCTCCTCCCGTCCCCCTTGGTGACTTGTCCTGGAACTGCCATTGTAGGAAGGGCACAGGCCAGCCATGTTCACACCTTCATTGATCTCCTGGCTCTGCTTCTGATTTCCTGAATCTTTCTACCATGCCCCTACTCTGCTCAGGCTTTTCAACTCTCTTTTATGTCTGTCATCCCTCATGAGAAGCTAAGACCTTGAGGAGGGGACCCTCCTTTTAGATTGTATTTCTATTTCTAGAACTTTGCACAGGGCCTTTCGAATAGTAAATGCTTTTTGACTTGACTGACCATGTCAACCCTCTCCCCTCTATGCAAAGCCACGCCCCCAAGCAATAAACTGTAATTCCCCACCCCAAACACACACACATTCAATAAACTCCAATGGCTCCTTTACCTCTAGGATCAAACATGAATTCCTGTTTTAAAGGCCTTCACAATCTGGCCCCAACCAGCATCTGTAGCCTTATTACACATTATTCTTCTTGATGTCCAACTAAACTAACCTCACTGTTTTTCAGTGATCCCCCTCACTTCCCATCTCTATACCTTTGCCCAGGCTGTCTTCCATGCCTACAATGCTTTCTCTTCTCACCTCTGACTCTTAGAATCGGGATTTCCTTCGAGCCTTAGCTCAAGCACCACCTTTTGCAGGAGTCCTCTTCCGGTACCCAGAGCTGCTAATGTGTTTCCCTTCCAGGTTACCTTGTATCTGTTTTATGTGTAACTTGTATGTCCCTATTTGTGTATGGATAGGTTGCGTGGCCTCTGTTAGAACACAGGTTTTCTGAGGGTAACAACTGATTTTGCTTTTTCTTTCTTTCATCAGCACTAAACCCTGTGACTAATACACAGTGCTGGATAAATGTTTGCAGAAGGTTTGATTCGAGTCTTAGAGAGTGAGGCAGGAGAAAGAGCCTGGAGAGCTGGGCTCTGGTCCCAGGTCTAAGCCTTTCTGACTGTGTAATCTAGGGTGAGACTCTGCCCTCTCTCACCCTCAGCCCCCCATCCCAGGATTGCTGTGAAGAAAGATCTTTGTTGAAAGGACCTGATTCAGGTGGTTGGGAAGGTCTCTAAATGGGCCCTCCAGGCTGGAGTGGCTCCTTAGGGGGCCCTGGGCGGGGTCCTCAGAAAGCACACTGCACTGTACCATCCACCTTCCATTTTTTGAGAAGCCTGGGAACTGGCTAGACTTTTCTCCAGTATCTCTGAGAGCCTCCAGCCTTCTCTTTTAAAAGGCTCAAAGGATGAATGAATAGATCTGGGGATGAAGGAAGGAAAGCAGCCAGCGTCCCTCCCCTGCGGCAGGTAGAGGTCTCCCGCTGCACTGTGCAGCCCCTATCAGTCTGCCATTGCCATTGGAAGGACAGAGGGAGTCATTCCATGTTCCCTCCATAGCCTCTACCCTGGGGAAGCTCATTTGATGCTTTATTTTTATTTGCTTATTTAAGAATCCTTCTTGCTCTGTTCCCCTTCTTTCCCTGTCTTTTAGTGCAGCTTTAGGGGATGACCAGAATTCAGCATGTCTAAGGAAGAATTCCTCCAGTCGGAGGAAGTCCCCTCCAGTCAGAGGAAGTCCCCTCCAGACTCCAGAGGTCAGCCTGAGAACTGTGCTCTTTTCCAAAAGGAATGGGGGCCCAAGTGTGCTCAGAAGGGCTGAATGATCTGTTCGCCTGAGTAGCCACAGCACTGGCCTCAGACTGGAGCCAGATCCTGAGCAGCTGGACCCTCCACCTTCCTGGCTGATGCACAATGCCCTTCCACACACTGCCAAGGGAGGTGAGGCCTGGGACCACTGCTATCCATCAGCTTGCTGCACCATGAGCTGAGCCTCCCTTGCCTCGAGAATGCTCCACAGGGGCCTGGAGAGGGTTAGAGGGCAATGGATCTCAGATTCCAATTCAGAGCTGTGATAGCAGGTGAGGGGAATAGGTCTCGCACAAGCCTGGTCTAATGACCACCATCTCTAACAGTCTTATTCATTCAATGCAACTCTGATGGAGAGGAGCAGGGAGGGGTTGAACGGCTGGAAGAGAAAGCAAGCTATGGGACACAGCAGCTTTCTATATATAGCACACGGTCCAACGGGCAATGGTCACTATTGGGGTCTTATTCACTCGGCTGGCCCTGTCTTTATCGATCTATAGGACTGTGCAATGTTTGGGGAAGGCAGCAGTATAGAGGAAAGGACCCCAAAATGGGAGGAAGAGGCAGACGCCAATCACCGAGCCTCCATGGGCAAGGCACTGAAAAATGAGGAATCTACACTAGGTTGTTTCCAAGGTACCTTTGACCCTGAAGTTCCATGTTCCTGTGACAATATGCCTGCATGGTCATGTAGCCTCTTGGTGCAGTGTGGTCTATGAGGGGGCAGGAACATGATGGCGGGGAGGAAGTACAATGTGGCAGATGGAGCCTTGAACAGGGAGTCAGAAGAGCTGGGACTGAGCCCTGTCTCTCCTGCTCATTCTGTGATTGGGGGCAAATTCCACACTTACTTGTTTCCTCTTTTGTAAAACAAGGGGCTTGGGCCATAATCAAAGAACCATAGCATTCATGAGCTGGATGGGACTTTGGTGGTCATCTAGCTCAATTCTCAGTGAACAGAGGGGGAAACTGAGGCACTACAGAGAATGAATCTATGAACAAACATTCATTATGCTTACCCCTCCTGCTTACCAGGCCCTGAGGATAAAAGAATCAAGAATGAAATACCTCCTAGAGAAAGAAGCTGATACTTTAACAGGAGAGACAACAAGGAGATTTGTGTGTGTGTGTATACATATATGGATATAGACATACACACACACACACACATATATATATATATATATATGGATAGATCACAAATCTAAAATGAATAAATATATATACACAATGAGAAATAGAAATATATATGTATGTGTATACATACATGTATATATCTTTATACACACACACACAGGAGATAAACACAGTTTGGGAGGGAGGGCCAGAGCAGTTGAGTAGGTCAGTAAAGGTTTCATGCAGAAAATGGTGTGTGAGCTGCATCTTAAAGGGAAGAGAGACTCAGTGAGGAGGAGGAAAGGAGGAAATACATTCCAGGCCTCAGGACAGCCAGTGGTCAAAGCCATGGAGACAGGAGATGGGATGGCATGTATGAGGTACAGTGAAGCCAATTTGGCCCACTCACAGAATATGGAAGGAGGAGTGATATCCTAATGATCCTGGCAAGGTAGGTTGTGGCCAGGTTGTGTAGGGCTTTAAAAGCTAAACAGAGGAGTTTCTATTTGATCGTAGACACCAGAGTTGGTTGCATACAGGAGTCACATGGTCAGATCTATGCTTAAGGAAAATGACTTTGGCAGTAGTGTATAGGATGGACTGGAATGGAGAGAGATTAGAGGCAGGGAGACCGTGACATAGTGGATAGATCACTGTACCTCGAGTCAGAAAGACCTGGGTTCCCAGCTTGCCTCAGATATTAGTCACCTTACTTTTCTGTATCTCAGTTTTTTTTGTCGGAAAAATGAGGAGCTCAGACTTAATGGCCTCTAAGGTCCCTGCTAGCTCCAAATCTAGGCAAGAGGGAAGGAAACCCTAAAAGGCGGGGAGCAGCTGTATAAGTAGAGAGGAGTCAGAAGTGAGAAACATTGTGGAGGTAGAAATGTCAAGATTTGGCAACTGACTAGATATATGGGGTAAAGGAGAGGGAGGGGTCCAAGATAATGCCAAACCTGGAAGACTGGAAGGATGATGGTCCCTTCTGTAGAAATAGGGGTGTTCAAAAGAAGGGACTAGTTAAGTTTTAGCCATGTTGAATTTGAGATGTCAAACACCTGGGAGACCTAGTTTGGAATATCTAATAAGCAGCTGGTGATGTGTGACTGAACCTAGGGGAGAGACTAGGGTTAGATATGTAGATCTGTGAGTTATCTACAAAGTCATTCTAAATAACCCCATGGGAGTTTACTGAGAGATCTGTAGAGAAAGAGAAGGCAACCAAAGACAGAGCCTTGGGGAACACCTACAGTTGGAGGGGATGTCATATGGATGATGGTGAAGCAATGGAGACTAAGAATGATTGGTCCAACAGGTAAGAGAAGCACCAAAAAGAAAGGAGTGTCACAAAAACTCCAAGGGAAAAGAGCCCAGGAAGAAAGTATGACCAATGATGTGAAAGGCTGCATCAATGTCAGGACCCAGGAGAACTGAGAAAAGACCATCAAACTTAGCAATTTAGAGTTCATTGGTGAACTTGGAGAGGACTGTTTCAGTTGAATGATGAGGTCAGAAGCCATATCACAGATCACAGGAATAAGTGAGAGGAGAGAAAGGGGAAGCATCAAGTGTAGACAACTTTTTTCAAAGAGTTTGGCTGAGAAAAAGGAGAGATACAGAATGGGCAGCCTGAGGCAATCATAGATTCCAGTGAAGGATTTTTTTAAGGATGGGGCTACATGGGTATGTTTGAAAGCAATAAGAAGGGAACCACTAGTTAGAGAGAGGCTGAAGATTTGAGAACCAGGGAATAACTGAGGTTGTAATCTGCTGGAGAAGACAGGAGGAAAGGGAACCAAGGGCTTATGTCAAAGAGCTAGACTTGGTGAGCAGAAGGGTCATATTCAGAGACTAAGGGAAAGGAGACAAGAGTAAAGGTGGGATTATGTCAAGGGGTTTTAAGATAACATGTCATTTGACAGAAGATAAGTGAGGTTAAGACAAGGAGCAATGGATTCCAGAACAGAAGATAATACAGAGCTGAAATGGCAAACTATAGGGTTTAGACTGGAAAGGGAGGCAAGTAAACTTAAGAGTATGGTTAATGACCTGAGAAAGCGCTGAGGGGTGGAGGGATTGAAGCTCAAATCCAGCCTCAGACACTTACTGGCTGTGTGACCCTTCCTTCCTTCCTTCCTTCCTT
Organism: Petaurus breviceps papuanus; assembly: GCF_028583685.1. NCBI lineage: Eukaryota > Metazoa > Chordata > Mammalia > Diprotodontia > Petauridae > Petaurus > Petaurus breviceps. The sequence continues at coordinate 30,528,752 of NW_027185852.1, forward strand.
CCCTTTATATTGAGAGTCAAATAGGACTTCCACCTGTTTTTCATATATGACATTCCATCCATCTCCCATCTCAGGCTGTCTCCTCAAGTTTTCCCAAGGGACTCAGGTGGGAGTTCATAAACTGACTTCCTTCTGTTTCCTTTTCTGAGAACAGCTCATATCAGAGACTAGAGTTCAAAGCATACAAAAATTATAAGGGAGCTATATTGGGAATTTGTCATAGTTATGACAAAGAGGTAGAATGCCTCACTAAAAGAGGAATTGAGGTAGTCATAGAAGATGAAAAATTTTGATTACATGGAATTGAAAAACTTTTGCACAAATAAAATCAATGCAACTAGGATAATAAGGGAAGCGATTGAGAAAAAAACCTTTTCATATGAAATATTTCTGCAAAGAATCTGATATCTAAAATATATAAAGTATTAGTAAAAATACATAACACCAGAAGCAATTACCCAATGCACAAGTTGTCAAAGGATATGGACAAAAATTTCTCAAAAGAATATTTGAAAACTATAAACAACCATATGAAAGATTTTTCCAAATCACTAATAATGAAAGAAATACAAATGAAAAATAACTTTAAGGAAGGAAGAAAATAGGCATTTGTCAAATGCCTACTTTGTGTCAGACACTGAGCTAAGTGCTTTACAAATATTATCTCATTTGATCTTCACAACAATGTTGGGAGGTAAGTGCTATTATCCCTATTTTACAGTTGAAGAAATTTAGGCAAACAGAGGTTAAATGACTTGCCCAGGGTTACATGGCTAGGAAGTGTCTGATGTGGGATTCAAACTCAGGTATTCCTGCTTCCAGGTCTAGTACTCTATGATTTTACTATACCCAACAAATTGACAAAGATGATAAAAGATGGGAATAGTCAATGTTGGAGGGCTATGGAAAGACAAGCATACCAATGCATTATTGGTGGAGCTGTGCATTTGTCCAACCATTCTGGAAAGCAATTTGAATAATACTAAGAATAAGACTAAAATGACCATACCCTTTGACCTAGGAATATACTCTAAGTTGGTCTGAGACCGAAAAAGTCTAATGTACATGAAAATATTTATTACAGTGATAGCAAAGAAGTAGAGACAGGACAGAGACTTGTTGATGGGAAAAGACTGAACAAATGGTGATGTATGAATATAATGGAATATTATGATGCCATAATAAAATGAAGAATATAAGGAATTCAGAGAATCATGAGAAGACATATATGAACTGACAAAGTGAAGTTAGAAAAACCTAGAAAACAGTATATACAGTGACTTCAGCAATGTACATGGAAAGAATAACAAATTGAAACTTCATGTTATATTTGTGTAATAAATTAAGTTTGACGCTGAAGAAGAGTCATAAGAATGATGCTATCCCCTCTTCTTTGCAGAAGGGAGGGTCTATGGATGTGGAACACTGCATGTAATGTGAGAGTTGGCTGATATGTGGATTAGTTTTGCTGAATTGTTCTTTTATTCGCCTTTTCTCTGAATGGGGCATAGAAAGGGGCTATACTGGAAACTGAAAGTGATATAAAACCAAAAAATATCAATAAACATTGAAGCATTTTTTTTAAAAGTTCTGAAGAGATTGTGGGTTCCTGAGTGTGATCATTTGGGCACTGTCCTCCTGGAGGGAAAGGCTTCCTTAGAAAGATGATTGCCCAGCAGCTGAAGGACTAGAGTCATAGCAAGGGGAGTCAAGAAAACTACCCCTTGGCAGCTAGCCCCCGTGCTCAGACAGTGCTGACCTCAGGTGCATTTGAAGAACTGGTCTAAGCTTTGGGCTAGGGTGTAGTCTAATGGGCTATTTGAATGTTTGGAATTTTATTTTGTATTAGTTATTGGTTTCATTCCTGTGACTTATGGCACTTTCTATGGAGGAGGAGGAGAAATGGAGAAGGGAATAAGCATTTATTAAGTACCTACTATATGCCAGGCGCTCTTCTGAATGCTTTATAAATATTTTCTCATTTAATCCTCAATAGTAAAATAAAGAATGAAATAAAGACCATCACATAGCCAAAGAGAGAAGCTGACCTTTTTTTTTGTTTGTTTTTTGCGCTTTTAGGAGGGGGGAAGGCAAGGCTTGTCCAAGGTCACACAGCTAGTAAGTTCTAAGCATCTGAGGTTGGATTTGAACTCAGGCCCTCCTGACTCTAGGATTGGTGCTCTATTCACTGTGCCACCTAGCCACCCTAAGAAGTTGACCTTTGTAGGAAGAACCAATCCATTTCCAGGAGTCTTCAGTCAGTCACATAGCATTAAGGAATCCATACGTAAGACTGTGTTGTTTGGCTATGGGTAGATAAAAATGAATTGTAACTGTGTGCCATCAGGAAAGAGGAGTGTGTGTGTGTGTTTGTGTGTGTGTAATTGTGCAGTGCCTGTGAGGTGTTGGGGAGCAGGGCTGTATGTGTATCTGTGTGCAAGTAGTAAGGCCTTTGATATCAAGTTGGCTCCCCTTCCAGCAAGCCTAATTTCAGTTGTCCAACAAAGCAATTTGCTGGTTCTTACAGCAGCAGCCATAATAAGTACAGACAAATCAATTAGTCAATGATAATGATAATGATGATGGCTAGCATTTATATAGACAGTACTCTAAGGTTTGCAAAGTGTTTCACCAATGTTATCTCATTTGATGTTCACAGAAGCCCTGTAAGGCAATGCTATTGTTCCCATATTACAGATGAAGAAACTGGGCCACATCTGCATGAGTGTGTTTGATTCCAGGCAGGCAGAGAAAGAAATAGATAGATACACTGATGCAGTAATATATAAAAAATGTTTGTAAGCTATTTTTCATGTGGCAGGTACTGCAAGGAGCCCCTGGTTCAGACAGATAAGGGCACCCCAGCCCTCAAGGAGCTTGGAAGAAGACAATACATATTGGGAAGCTGGAAACTCAGGGGGAGAAGAAGACAGGAATGGAGGTATGTGGAAGCCTGGGACCCAGCAAGGGAAAGCAAAAACTCACCTATCAGAGCCTAGGGTGGTTCCTGGGCACCATCCAAGTTCCTAGTAGGGAGGAGATGCGGATTGATGACCAGAGAATGACGGCACGGTTTAGGGATGGCTGGGAAATTCTAGTCACTACATGTTAGTATGGACATTGAAAAACTAGAAAATATAGAAAGAAGGGTGATTGGGATGGTGAAGGACCTCGTGGCCATGTCATAGGAGGGGCAGCTGAAGGAAAAGGTCGGTTCAAACTGGAGAAGAAAAGACTCAGGAAGACATGGTCCATTCTACATGGAGCCTTCCCTGATCCCTCCATCTGCTAGTAGTGCTTTCCCCCAGATAAGCTTGAAAACAAGCTTCCTATTTTTATTTTTTAAAATGTATTTATATTTTAAATTTAAATTTATTTTAATATATGTAATATAATAAACACATTAACTTATATATTTATAAAAATAAATACCTATATAGGTGGGTTTTTTAAAACAGCTTTTAGAAAGGGTATTTACTAAGCAGGTATAGCAAGGAGAGTTGTTCCAGAAACATCTTTCTCCCACAAAACCTGGGGTACACTCTTCCTTTGCACATGTAAGATCCCTGGGGAGAGTGGATTCACTTGGAAAGCGAATGTGACCAAGGGTTAACTCACAACTTCTGATTCCTGGGAGTCCTTTTCTCCCTTGGTTCTCCTTCGGCTGGAGCTCTCTCCTAGGCTCCCAAGCCCTTGTGGAGTCCCACTTTTCCTTGGGCCATCTAGCTTATTCTCAGTCTTTTTCAGCTACTGCTGTTCCAGGGACACTGAGTCTAGCTCTAGAGAGTATTAGTACTTCCACTCACAAGATCTCCTAGTCTTCCAGCCTTGTAAACGTCAAAAAGTCATAATCTGATCTCTGGATATTTGTTATCTTTTCTCAGGGGACCTTTTGCTTATCTCAGCATGTGGCGCTTTACTCCCAGAGGCTCCTAATTCATTCTCTCTGGTAACTTGTTTACCTATGGATGTATAACTTGTATCCCTTCACTAAAGTGTAAGCTCTCCAAAGGTTCTTTGATTTTGATCTTTGCACATGGCACCTGGCCCCATAGTACACACTTAATAAATGCTTGTTGATGGATTGACTAATGGATTGTCATGTGAGAGATGGAGACTTTATCTTGAGCTGAATCTTGAAGGAGACGAAAGATTCCAGGAGGTTCAAGTGAGGAGGGAGGCTATCCCAGACACAGGGGACCCCAGTATAAAGATAGAGAAGAGGGAAATGGAGTACCCTGTTTGAGGAATGGCGAGAAGGTCAGTTTGACCGGACAATCGGGAATGTGACCAGAAAGGTAGGTTGGGGTCAGGCTTCAAAGGGCTTTAGATGTCAAATAGAGAAGTTTGTACCGATCTTAGTGGCAATGGGGAACCATTGGAATGTATGAGCACGGTCAGATTTACACTTGGGGAAAATCATTGACAGCTGGACAGAGGATGTTTGGAGATGGGGCGGGGGAGAAACTTGATGTAGAAAGGAGGACACTAGTCAGTGCAGAACTAGGAGTGATGGGTAGAAGTTTCTAAGAGGCAAATTTAGACTTGATGTTAGTATAAAAAGAACAAACCAAAACCCAAATCACTTCTTATCAATTAGAGCCATTAAAAAAGTGGAATGGGCCACCTCACAGGGAAGAGGGGAGGAGGGGGTGTCACCTTTTCTGGCATCTCCAGTCAGAGTAACTCATTCAGGTAGGGGTTGACCCAGATGGTCTCTCTGGTCCTTTCCAACTCTGAAATTCTGTGATTCTATGAATAACCAGTTAATATAGGAAACTACCAGATGGTGCTTCTCCCCTAGCCAGGAGCATGCCACCCCAGCACTCTCCTGTTGTCCTGTTCTCCTGGTCTAGGCTTCTCCCCACAGAAAAATAGCATGGGGTATTTCCCCCTCTCCAGCACCCCCTTGACTGAAGGGTTTTGTGTCTGGAGTTCTCTGCCACCCTCATTCCTGACCTCCCCCCCAATTGAAATTTGTCTGAAAAAATTGCTTTGAGGTCACATTGCCTGGACTCAGCCGACCTCCGGCGACCAAATCGGTAGTAAGGATTCTGTCCCTGACAAATGGTCATCTGATCCCAGTCTCTTCTTGGAGAACTCAGAAAGGGGAGCTGCCCCCAGCCCTTCTTGGAATCACTCACTCTACTCCTGCTAAATCAAACCTCCCTTCCTTGTAACATCCCACCGCTGGTCCTCTCAGACTAAGTACAACACATATGGCATGGGCAAAGAGAAGGGTCTTAGGACGCCCTCCCAAGGGGCCAGAGCCCACCTAGGGGGAAGAGATTGAACACCCCTGCCTGGGCCTCACCAACGAAAGGTCATCCCCTCCTCCTCTTCTCTCTGGCAGCTTTTCAAAGGTTAAACTCAACCAGCCCGCACCAGCAACCCCCCTCCCGCCCACCCCCCAAACAAGGGAGGAAAAGTTAATTGAAAACGCTGTTTAATTTTTCAGCTCCAGTGGATCCCACCCCGGCGGCACAGATGGCTCCCCCAGGGCTGCCTGTCCCAAAGCCCAGCCCGCCACTCTCTCACTCCCAGCATTCATGGGGGTAGGGGGCACAACCATAAGAAGCTCAAGGGGGGGGGGGCAGAAAGAGACAGAGACAGAGATAAAGAAGATAAGAGAGAAAAGAAAGAGAAAAAGGAGACAGAGAGAGGAAAGAAGCAAAACAGAGAGAGAGAGAGAGAGAAAGGACCAGGCTAATGCCCATCCCAGGCACTCTTTCAGTCCTTGCCGGCAGTCCCAGGGGGAGGGATTCAGCCGGTTGGGGTCGCTAGGGCTGGGGCTGGGGAATAAGCCAGAGCCAGAGCGACAGGGGCAGCCACACAAAAGAGCATTCGGAGTTCTTCCTTCCAAGGCCCAGGGGACAAAGCGGGAGACTTGATCCTTTTATAAAGAGGGTTCGTGGTGTCAGGAACCCCCTGCAGCCTGCCTGCCTTCCAAGCCACTGCCCTGCCGACCGCCAACTGCTCCCTTGGCTGGGTCATTCATCGGGGCCATTGGGAGCTGCTGAGAGCCCTTCAGATTCCAAGTCCTGGCCTTTGCCTGGCTCCCTCTTGCAGAAGCGTGCTTGGCCTCTGCCTCTGAGACTCCCCTCAGCTCACACACACACACACACACACACACACACACAGACACACACAGAGACACACAGACACACACATAGATACACACAGACACACACACTCACACACACACACTCCTTTCCTCCCCCCCCCCCCCCCCCCCCCCCCCCCCACTCCCCTCAGCCACTTGTTGCTCCAAAAGGCAGTGCCAGGGCCCCCGAGAGGCCAGCCAGCTGAGATGAAAGGAGGCCAGGGCTCTAACTGGATTACCCCAAGCAGCTCCAGGACTACAGAGGCTGAGCAGCTCTAATTAAAGCCATTCCCCCAGCCCCCCCTTCCCCCCCCACCAAACTCCTTTCATCCCGAGGTCTCCACTTTGTTCACATTTCCGCTGGTGACGAGTTACTAGACTCTGGAGAGGTGGGGGGTGGGAGGAGAGGTTGGGGGAAGGGTGGGGGCATCAGCCTCGGGGGCCAGAAGCCCAGGACTGCAGGAATTCCTAAATGGGCACTGGCCCTTCCCACATTGTACAGTCCCTTCTAGTCTCCTCTAGAGAGAGAGGAGGAAAGGGAAAAGGAAAGGGAGAAAGGAGAGAAAAGGGGAGGAGGAGAGGAAAAGGGAGTGAAGGCTAAAGATGAAGGGGAATAAAGAGGGAGAGGAAGAGGAGGAGGAGGAAAAGGAGGAAGAACAGAGTAGCTGTGAGAATTCATTCTTGCCTGGGAGTCAGGAAGACCTAGTTGGAATCACATCCCAGACCTGCACTAGTGTGACTCTGGGCAAGTCACTGAATATCTATTAACCTCTATTTTCTCATCTGTAAAATGGGCATGGTGGTAATAGCACAATAATTTCCCTTGGTTGTTGTGAAGATTGAATGAGATAACAGATAAAAAGTGCATGTAAACCTTTAGGTGCTCTATAGGAGAGAACTGTCATCAATTCAACAGATATTCCTAAAACACCTGCCTGATATGCTCAAAGCCCTATGAGAGGTGCTAGATAGACAAAGGAAACAAAATGTACAGTTCTTGTACATTCTACTAGGCAGGGGAGTGGGGGGGAGAGGAGGGGGGTGTAGAACAGAGGGGCCAGAGAAAGGCTAGCTAGCTAAAGACCCTTCCTTCCCATTTCCCCACCCAATTCTCTGTCCCTGCTGGTGGACTAAACTCCCAGACTCCCAATCTCAACAAAACCCTTTTAGATTCATAAATGCCCAGCCTGTCCCCACACACTCAGCCGTTACCACACAACCCTTATCATATGAGTAGGTCATAGAAATCTGACATCTCAGGCTCCGCGGGCATCCCATTTAGCTTGACCAGGAACAAGACTTCCTATGCCTGAGAAGTGGTTATCTCTCATTTACTGGAAGATCTCTTGTGCTAGAGAGCCCCCAAGCTCTCCAGGCCAGTCAGGCTGCTTGGGGATGGCTCTCATTGTGAGGGAGTTTGACGCAGGGTACAGAGCACTGGCCCTGGGAGCCACTTCCAAAGTCCATTGGTAAGAGGAGTCTAGGTCTAGGACGGGCTGGACAGATGATGCCCTCTGAGGAGATGCCTCCTACCTGGCCTCCCCACCCCACTCCATCCTCTCCAGCCACCAAAAGGATCTTCCTAAGGCTCAGGTCTGACTGAGGTCTCCCATTCCTCCTCCTCTTGCCCAAGATCTCCAGTGGATCCAGCATCAAATATAAAAGCCTATTTTGCTTTTGAAGCCCCTCATAACCTTCCAGCTTCCTTGTACTCTACCCCCCTCCAAACATTGCCAGTGCAGTGACTGGTCTCTGGTCTCTTTCTCACACACAGCACTAATTCCTTCAGCCTCCAGCTGTTGTACTGGCTCTTGGGCCTGGAATGCTCTTCCTCCTCCCTTCTGCATAAGTTTCCCTTACTTCCTCCAAGACTGGGCTCAAATCCCACTTTTCTGGGTACCCCGTTACAAATGCCTTCTACCTTCTGGTTACCTGTTTCTATCTTGTTTGTTTATGGTTATTTACCTGCTGGCTCCCTATTAGACTATAAGTTCCTGGAAGACAGGGACTGTTTCTTGCCTTTCTTTGTAACTCCAGCACTTATTACAATTCAGGGCACATAGTAAAGGTTTAACACATGGTTGTTGACTGACTGACCACCTGTAAATGGACTCTAATAGCTCTTCCCTAAGCCTCATCCTCTTCTTTTTTTAAATTTAAGTATTTCCCAATTAAATGTAAATTTTAAAAACATTCTTTTTTTTTTCATTTTGAGTTCCAAATTCTCTTCTCCCTTCCTGTCCCACCTCTTGAGAAGGCAAGCAATATAATATCAATTATATATAAATCCCCTCTTCTGGAGAATTCTTGAGAATCCTTCTCAGATTCCATACCACCACACACTCCTGGTTCTCCCATGTCAGTGACCATTCTTTCTCTGTCTCATTCATATTTTCTTCTCTTTCTCTAACCTACAGACTCTGCCTTGACCTTCCTTTCTCTATGTTCTCTTCCCTGGCAATCTCATTCATTCCCCTGGAATAGACCAACTCTACTCAGATGACTTCTGAATCTCCACCTCGAGCCTTAACTTGTCTTTTTCTTGGATGTCCTGTCAACACCTCAAACTTAACATAGCTCGCCCTCTGAAAGGCATCATGGGAAGAGAACTGAGTGGCCAATTAGAACACTTTGACTCCATTTTGTCAATGCTACTCAGTCAAGGAAAGCCTGAGTTCAAGTCTTGACCCTGATACCTATTGACTGGGTGACCTTGGACAAGTCACCTAACTCAGTGTTCTAAACAACTCTACTTAACTAGAGGAGGTTCCAGACTGAATTAGTAGAGGCAGTTTCCTCATCTGGAAATTCCCTCTGTCAGCAAAATCATTGGTCCAGTTCCTGTTTGGAAATGTAGCATATTTTATACATTGCTACAAATGTAGCAAACGTTTCTCTTATTTTCTCTCTTGTTTGCTTCTCCTAATGGCATTCTTTCCATACATTGCACCTCTGTCCTCTCAGTCCCCCAGATTTCAAGTGTGGCTGGGAGATTCTCCCTGTTACCACTGCAATAAACTACTTCTGCTGCCTGCTGAATCAAGTCCAGCCTTTTCAGCCTGGCATTCAAGGCCCTCTGCCATCTGCCTCCAACCTACCCTTCCAGCTTTATCTCCTACCAGATTCTTCCTCATCCTCTACCTTTCAGCCAAACTGGAATTGCCCCTGGATGCATCCTGCCCTTTCTAGCCTTCAAATATCATCTCAGATTCCACCTCCTCTATGCTGCTTTGTCTATTTTCCCCCACAGAAGGGCTCTGTCTCTTCTGGACTCTCAGAGCACTCTTATCATCACTGTTCCTATGCATACACCAGATTCTAATTTGTAAGAGAGTTAAGATGTGTGCAGATTTCCTCTTTGTTTGATTTGTTGAGTGGGATAAGTAGGGTTTCTCCTGAGCTCATCAGTCTCCCAAGGGAGGTGAGCAGCAGGTGGAACCTTGAGCTGCCTTCCCGGGAAGAAGTAAGTGAGCCAGGGCCCTCCTCTCATACCATGTCCCTGTTAGTATTTTGGGGCAGATTAAATGACAGTAGTCTTGGTGTGTGAGCAGGGAGGAAAAGAGGAATGGGTCAGCAGGGTATGAGGCAATGGTAGGAGCTCTCGGCATGTCCCACACTGGGAACCCTTCATCGCTTCCCCATGCCCAATCACTAATTCGGTGAGCAGGGGTTCCAGCTCCGTTCTCAGAGCAGAATGCTGGTCTGGTCCTTTCTTGGGGAGGCCAGCAGCCTGCTTTTGGTGGACGGAGGCTGGCCAGAAGCTTTCTAAAGGGGAGGGCAGCTTCCTCGGTGGCCTGGAGGAGGGCTGGGGAATGGAGATGACCTGCTGACCTGCTCACCCCATCCCCAAAGTGAGGGGGCAGGCTGGGCTGAGCTGGGGACGTCTCCCCACCGGGGCAGAGGAGCTGGCCGTGGAGTGGGGGAGAGCCAGCCTCCCAAGCAGAGCGGGGCGGAGAGGGCCAGGCCCCTGGGAGAGAAGCGGGAGGGGAGGGAGGAGAGGAGCCAGAGGAGAGGATTGGAGGGAGGTCAAGAGAGGAATGAAGAAAGAGGAAGAAAGCCCGGCCCAGCAGTGCGCCATGTCGCATTGTTCATGCTCAGCCCTCCAATTTGCTCTCTGCATTCTCCTGCCTCAGGGAGAACGTTACGCTGGCTTAAGGGACAAATCCGACACAAAATAAAGACCAACACTCAGCAGTAAAGCAATTATCGCAACATTTTATGCCAGGACTGTTCCTTTTGAAGGCAGCCTGGTGCTGCCCGCACGTACCCTAACCCGTTCCTAATAACCATAAAGTGACCATTATTTACGGTACAAGACATTACATAAATAATGCAAACCCAGCCAGGCGACTTGCACAGAGCCAGAGAGGAGGCCTCCCGGGCTGCAGGCCGGCCGGCCGGCCAGCCAAGGGGAGCTCCCCCACAGCCAGCTAGGGACCCTGGAAGCGCCTGCTTTGGCCACCTTAGCCCTGCCCTCTGCCCCCCAGAGCCTGGCTATGAGGGTGAGCCAGGGAGGGACTTTGGGTGGGGGGCAGCTGAGTCTGAGGCTAACTTGAGGAGAGTTCAGGCCAGAGGGTACCAGGAGGTGACCTAATGGTCCATCTTCTCTCTTTCTTTTTCTGAGCCTGCTGGGTGGCAAAGGGGAAGAGAGTTCAAAGAAGGAGGCTTGGGAGAAGCAGCTTGACCCTTTATGTGCCCTGCCTGTCAGGGACTATGGCCCCAGGCCTTGGAAGACGCCTTGGTGCTGACTCAGGAGCCTGGGAGAGAAAGGCCGAAGAGAGTAAAGAGCCTGGGAGGCCTTCCCTGAGGCAAAGGACCTGATTATGCTTGCTCACACCAAAAGACAATCAGCAGTAGCCAATACAGACTTAACCAAAGGTAATTGCTGAGGCTGACCAAAGGGATGCTGGCCGTTGGTGCCATCCCAGAAAAGTGGTCAAAGGCTACAGAAATCCATTCCTAGATCATGAGACGATCCCTGGGAAACTGGGCAGTGAGGGTGGTGCTAGTGCTGGATTAGACAAGATTTCAGGCCTCTCTCTCTCTCCCCAGCTTCCCCCTTCATCCCTTCATTACCAAATCCTTCAGCTGACAATTCCCTCCCTACACTGAGAAGAGAGCAGAAGTAGAAACTCTGGGGAGTGAAGTCTCCAGTGGGTACGAGCCCTGCCTCTGTGCCCATAGGGCTCAGGTAAGGGGAGGCTTGGCCTAAGCATTGCTTCCCTCCCCTCCCCCTACTTCTTGTCTCTCTCAGATGCCAGAAGAGGCTTTGGTCCAATCCTGGCTGCCCAAACCTCATTCTGGACAAGATGAGGGCTCTCCCTTGCCTTGACCCTTTCCTGGGAAGTCATTCCAAGTTTGCCAAACAACCATTAATGAATGTGCAAAGAAAAGCCCGGGCAGAGAAATTGGTCCAGAGGAGCACTGGGAGGTGGCATTACTCTAAACCAGCACATTCTAGGGCCTGAACAGGGGCCTGGGGCTTTGGCATGGGGACTGGCATGCTCATGAAGTGACACAGAAGCCATCTGCACTGTCAGCCTCCCTCAGGCTCAGGATCTCAAGTCCAGAGTTCATGGCATGATCCTTTCTGCACCCTGAGGGTACCGTGACTGCCCATGAGCTAGTGCCACAGGTAACAAGGGGCATCAGGGCTGGGCTGCTGAAATCCCTCCTCTACCGGCTCCGTGACTTTCTTCACTTTATCACTTATGGTTTCCTTTGTCTCATTTACAAAATGTGGGGCTGGGATCCAACTCCCCAAAGACTCAGGTCTCTTCCAGATTTCAGTCTAGAGTCTTGGCTCCTTCCAGCCATTGCCCCAGAAACATCACAAAGTGAGAAGAAGGGCTAGAAGGCTAAACACTGTTAGTCCTTTAGGAGTGTACTGAATGGCCGCTGCCAGGCCAGGCAAGGAAAGGTCAGAGCTAGGGCCCAACACTGTCCTGTGCTTGGAAATAGTAACTCGTGGCCTGTGGGATGCTGTGGGGATGGAGTTTACCCAGGGGCTGACAGCTAAATCCAGGACTTGAAGAGGCGATCGGCTGCAATGTCTCCCAGATGGCACCCCCCTACACCAGGGTTAAACAGCAGGCCTGGCAAGCCCTTTACACAGCCGTGGGGGGCATCCAAGGGGAGGAAGGGAGCAGGATCAGACTGGGGCTTTTCTCAGAAGGGAGCTTCATTCTCCCTATCCTCCCTAACCCACTGCCTGCCTCCTCGGCCTCCCCTCAGCTCACCAAAGTGCCAGTCAGAAGGCTGAAGCTAGGCACTTCCTGGCCCCAAGAAGGCAGACCAAGTTGGCATCTTTCTGCTCCACTCCCCCCTCCGAACCATCTTGCCAGATGGGGTGGCCCTAAGCTGAGTGCAAAGAGAGTGGATCTCTCGAGTCTCCCATCCCATCCCATCCCCCACACCCCCCTCTACTTCTGCATTAACCTTTCTCTCCTGTTCAACAAAAGCCAAACTCTTTCAAAGCCAACCTGATTGAAATGCAGAAACTTTTCAGGGCCTCTCCACCCCCTCCCTCCCCAAAGTGACCCGCCCCACCAGCCTTCCAATGCCCCCCACCCTAGGAGCAGTGTATAAACTTGTGGGACAAAAGGCTCTCTCTCCGTCTCCACCCCCAGCCCACCCTCCCTCCCTTCCTCCCACTCCCCCCACACACTCAGGCATTGTGTCATTGTGTCTCTTCGGGCTGGTAGGGAAGGAGAGCTGGCTCTGGGTTCCCCCATTGTTTGCTGCTGCCTCCCCCCCACCCCCAGTAAGGATCCTCCTCTGGGCCTGGACCTTGCCTCTAGCCCCTGTCAAGCAGACAGACCCAGAGGGTAACAACAAAGAGGTCTGGGGGCTGAAGGTGGCTGTGGAGATCCCAGAAGGGCCCTGCAGGGAGAATAGGGAATCAGTGCTCCTCCATTTCCCTGGCTTGGTGTGGGCTGCTTGCCTCTCAAAGGCCAAGCATGGCCCCTACCTGTACCCTAAGGTGGCTTTCTGATTCCTGACCATCCCTACCCCCAGGAGGAGGAGAGGGGAGCTCTCTGGGCCTCCCTTGCTTTCCTTCCAGGGCTTTTTGGAGCAGGCAGAGTAGGGGAGCAAGCCTGAGCTCTGGTACCAGGCCTTGCCTATCCTGTGACTGCAGCTGAGGGACTCGCTATCTGTGTCGTCTGTCTGCAAGCCCAACCTGGGGAACTCCAGCAGATGTAGGAGCTACAGTCCCAGACAGACATAAGCCATCAGGAGAAGGGAGGCCTGCTCTACAGGGAGGGGAAGGAAGAAAGGCCGGTTGGCCTGCTTGGCAGGGGTCTCAGCCTCATGGCCTCCTTTTCTTCTCTGCTCCCTTCCTCCAAGGGCTTAGTCATCATTTCCAACAGGGCCCAACACAGAGGAGACACTTAATGAGTGTGCATTGTTTGTTTGAGGTGCCAGGGAGGGAATAGAAAGGAGGCTTGGAGAGTAACACCCACTGGTCCACTGGGATCAGCACAAAAGGACTGTTTTCGCAGAACTTTTGGATCAGTTGAATTCTTGACATTCAAATCCTATATTACAGGTACTGGTGAGACTCATCATTTAGAAACCTCTTCTGCTAATGCAAATAAGAAGCCACTGGGTCTTGTTTTTTCCAGTTCAGATTTTTATAACAGTTGGCTTTCCCCAAAAGGGGGTGGCCGGACTTGGGAGTCCCTTCCACGGGTCTGCCAGAACACTAGAGGTTGCTGAGAAGGGAGCAGACTGCAATTGGCTCCAAGCACGTTCATGTACTAAGGGAGGCTCTGGCATCATTCACTTAGCTTAGCCAGGGTGGGCAGGAAACCATACAGAGATGTTTAAGGGATGATCCCTTTCCTGACCCAGTTTGTGCTCAAAGAGGTAGAAAGAAGGGAGAATGCAGGCATGCAGATAAATTTAACATAATGTCTCCATAAGGTACTTTTCGCAGCATCATGAATTTCAAGTGGAATGGGGCCTCATAGGTCATCTCCTAGGTCAAACCTGGCCCTTCTGGGATCTCCATACCTATGTTCATTGTACAAATGGGGAACTGAGGCCTAGGAAATTGAAATTAATTTGCTTAGGGTCACATAGCTAGGAAATGTCAGAGGCAAGACTTGAACCCAGGTGCTTCTGACTCGAGGCCACTGACAGCCCTCCAAAGTTTGCAGATTTAGTCCTCATGAGGAAATTCTGGGGTAGAGTATGAGAGAAGGAGTGTGTGTTTGCATGTGTGCATGTGTGTACCATCACAGCCAGGACAGCAAAGACCCTTAAAGGTTTTTCTAAGTCTATTTACCATCTAAGGAAGAGCTGGAGCTGGCATGAGCTTTCCAGGGATCCCAGAATGTCCTTAAGAAAAAAGAAGCTCTGGGGGAGGGTGGGGGAGAGAGAAGGGAGAAAGAACTCTGAGGGCTTCATGGAGGAAGAGAATATTGTGCTGGGCCTTGAAGGCTGGTCAAGGTTTGAATAGTGGGAAAGCATTAGGGGCACTAAGGAAATTAGCAAATAATCCAGTTTGTCAGGGACCTGGGCAGGAAAGGGATTCAGCCTGGGAAGATCTGGCCTTGAGTTTCTACCTCCTGCCCTTTACTCCATGAGATCTTCCCTCTAATCCCTTTGAGATCTGTTTTCCCCAAATCCGGGGTGTGTGGGGGGGTCTGAACAGATTATACACAGATTTCTTCTCTTCTACCACAAATTCCAGGACAAAGTGCTCACCTTTCATCACTTCTCTCCCCTCCACCCCCAGCCCAGCCAGTTTGTTTCTGTCCATGAGAACCAGATCCAGAAAATTGTGATTTCCTTTTGTTTTTGCTTTTGAGGAGTGAAATGATCATTAAGAAAAGTCAAGTGGTTTTTAACTGATGCTCTGCTTTTGGGGGGGGGAGACAGAGACAAAGAGAGACAGAGACAGAGAGAGAGGAGAGAGACACAGAGAGGAGAGAGACAGAGAGATAGAGAGAGAGGAGAGAGAGACAGAGAGAGAGGAGAGAGAGACAGAGAGAGGAGAGAGACAGAGAGAGAGA
>NW_027185852.1:30543884-30548684 GCF_028583685.1 Petaurus breviceps papuanus
GACAGAGAGAGAGAGACAGAGAGGGGAGAGAGAGACAGAGAGAGAGAAACAGGGAGAGAGAGAGACAGAGAGAGGAGAGAGGCAGAGAGAGAAAGAGAGAGGAGAGAGAGACAGAGAGAGATAAACAGAGGGGAGAGAGAGACAGAGAGAGGAGAGAGACAGAGAGAGAGGAGGGGGGAGAGAAAAACAGAAGAGAAAGAAGGAGGGAGAAAGAGAAAACAGAGAGGGAAGGAAGAGAGACAGAAAGGGGAGAGAAGCAGAGAGAGAAGGAAAGAGGAGGGGTGAGGGAGGGAGAGCTGCAGCAGATGTTGGTGTAATTGAAGTCCCTTAGCAGAGGTGGGTTATATACATATGTACCACCTCTGTGCTAGGCTTGTGAACTGTTTCCTAAACTCCTCATCTATATCATCTGTCTGTCCCAGCGCTCTATAGTCTACTCCAATGATACAATCACTTGTTTCTCTCTTATTTGACTTTCACCTAAGTACTCTCAGTCAAGCTTCTCCTTCTAGTTCCTGGTTTTCCTTACATAAGTACAACTTTTTAAAAAACATAAATCACATTGCCTGAATTTTCTCTTATGTCTTCCTCCTAGCAAGTTACCCCTTATAACAAAATAATAAGGGATTGGAAGTTTCTTGAGGTCAGGGAGTAGGCTCCACAGTTCTCTGTAACCCTGAGAGCAACTAGTACATTTGAATTTTTTTATATGAAGGGAGATATGTGGGATTACCCTAGTCTAGCATAATGGGAGGGAAAGAGGGAGGGAGGGGTTATCACACGTTGCCCAATGTGGGGACAGGAGCTTTTCACTTAGAGGTATGGGAGAGATTGTGATATGCTAGTAAGGCTGAGCCCCCACATGATGAAGGTGATAGAGTATTTTCTTTTTTTTTGTTCCTTTTTGGAGGGCAGTTGGGGTTAAGTGACTTGCCCAAGGTCAGACGGCTAGTTTTTGTGTTAAGTGTCTGAGGCCTGATTTGAACTCAGGTCCTCCTGACTCCAGGGCTGGTGCTCTATTCACTGTGCCACCTAGCTGCCCCAGTGATGGAGTATTTTCAAACTTTTCTGGAGCCTGGTCAGTAGTTAGAGGCAAAGGAAAGATTACTACATGCTCAAAGCCATCAGAGGTGGGAAGGATGGGAGTGATCATTTTAGCATTCACTGAGTGTTGAAAGGGACTCCTAAAGGTCATTCAGGTCAGAGGTCTTTACTTTAGGGAAATGAGGTAATGGCCTTGCTGCTTCCTGCTCTTGAGCTTGGCCTGCTCCAGTCAGATCAGAAAGGAGGAAGCAGACATGTGGACAGTGTGGAGTACATAGTTTCATGTTTCCTCAGTAACAGGATCTGTGATCTTGGGGGACTCCAATAGATGCTTAGACCACATCTGGAGTCTTGGTCAGTTCTGGGCCAGAGTGCAGGAAGGGCCGATACAAAAGGGGACAGCCAGGATGGGGAAGGATCTCCAGATGATATCATAGGGTCAGGTAAAGAAACCTAGGATACTTAGGCTGGAGAAGACAGTGGGGATAGAGGTGTGTTCTTCCAGTATTTGAAGGACTTCTAAGTAGGGGTAGGATTAGACACTTTCTGCTTGGCCCCAGAGGGCAGAGAAACAGGCAGAAGTTGAAAAGGCAAATTTAGGCTTAATTCCAGGAAAAATTTCCTAATAATTAGAGTTCGTCAACATGCTTTTGTTAAATGTTCTGTGTCAGGTGCTGGGCTAAGTGCTGGAAATACAAAGAAGGGCAAAAAAAAAAAAAAAATGGCCCCTGCCTTCAAGGAGCAGCTCAGACAGAATATAAGTGGCCAGGACCGTATCATGGCATGACGGCTCCCACTCACTAGAGACTTTCCAGAGGAAGCTGGCTGTCCACTTACCTGCTTTACTGTAGCAGGGATTTTGGGGAGGGGGGGAAGGTTAAAGGTTGGATTCATTGGCTGCTGAGGTCCCTGGGATTCCATGAAACCAAGTTTCCTCAGACCTCGGCTCACCAGAAGGTTGTTCTTTGTGTTCTCAGAACAGGGAGTGGGGGTCAGCTGGTACAAAGTACAGGGAGGCAGATTTTTGGCTCAATATGAGGCCAGATTTCCCCATAAATGAAGCCATCATGTTGCAGTTGATAGAGTGCTAGGCCTTGTGTCAGGAAGACTTGGGTTCAAATCCTGCCTCAAACACTTACTAGCTTTGTGACTCTGGGCAAATCAATTAACTTCTCTGTGCCTCAGTGTAAAAATGGGGATAATAGTATTCGGCTCAAATGAGATTGTATTTGGAAAAGTGCTTTGCAAACTTTAAAATTTTATGTAAATGCTAGCTATCATCACCATCACCATCATCACCACCATCATCACCATCACCATCATCATCACCATCATCACCATCATCACCATCAAGACCACCACCATCACCATCATCATCATCACCATCATCACCATCACCATCATCACCATCACCATCATCATCATCACCATCATCACCATCACCATCACCATCATCTCCATCATCACCATCACCATCACCATCATCAGCACCATCACCACCACCACCATCACCATCATCATCATCATCACCATCATCACTATCATCATCACCACCATCACCACCATCATCAGCACCACCACCACTATCATCATCGCCTCCTCATCATCACCATCATTTGCTTTGTGAGGTAGTGACTTCTTTGTCACTGAAAGGCTGGAGGATCTCTTGTTGCTGATACTGCACAAAGGATTCCTCCATCAAGTAATCTGTTAGATTAGATGACATCTATTTCCCACCCAGTGATGAGGTTTGGTTGTTCTATTTATATCTGGAAAAACCTTGCCCTCCCCCCCCCCATCCTGTCCCCTTTGTAGATTTTGGGTTGGCAGTGTCTTTTCTTTCTGTTATCCATTATAATCAGCAGACATCTCCAGTTCTAACCATGTGTCCCCTTTAGAAATTGGGACAAGGGTTGTGTTCGACTTGGGGCATCCTTGAGGGTGGGGAGGAGGGAGACACATAAGAAAACTCTGCTGTTCCATCCCTTAGAAGCCAACAACTCAGTCTTGAGAATTGTCAGGGAATTTAAAAAGTAACTAGACCAGCTCCCTCTTTTTCCAGGTAAGGACACTGAGACATGTATCTTGGGCAAGGTTTCCAGGTCAGTAGCCAAGCTGGGACATGGAGTCTGTCCTCTGATGCCCCAACCAGGTTTCTTTCTACACCACCACTGCTCTTGAAGTGTGCCAGCAGAAAGAGATCCCTACCACACAGACCTAGAAGACCCTCCCACAAATCCTCCCAACCTCTATTTCCCTTGGGGTGGGGAGTCAGGTTCTCTGGCTCAGCTGACGATGTTGACACTGATCTTCACTACACATAATCTCATCCCTGTCTATGTTGGAAGAGGCTTACAGATGGATGTTTCTGTATCAGCCTCTACAGAATGCTCCTTTTGGCACCCAAGAATGCTACTACACTGCTGCCTCTGTCATTCATTTTCAGGGAGACCTTGGACAAGTCCATTAGCTCTTGGGTTTCATTTTCCTCTTCTATAAAATAGGGATGAGGACACTCACCTCCCTCCTCGCATGGTCGTGGGCAGAGCTTTTGGGAAGCTCTCAAAGGCTTGAAAAATGGTATCTGTGATGCCTCCTCTTATTGCTGTCCATGCTCTTGGACTACAGGGAAGACTGGCTGGTAGGAGACAAGGGAGCTCAGCCTCGGGGTGATGGCTCAGGGCAAGGACTCCTAAAGTTCTCTCCAGAGTCCAACCTAATTTCCTGGGCCTTAGGACTGGGGCTAATCTGTAGGTTGTTGTTCAAACTTCCAGCTTCCCTGCTTGGAGAGAGAGAAAAGGGGCCATGGGGGTGGGGGAGAGAGAGTGAAGCATCTTTACCTTTGATGGGGATTTTTTAAAAGAAAGAAAGATGGTGGGGACAGAAGAGATGCATGTGATCTCTTCAAAGCAGTTCGCCCCCACTGCTTGGCTGCTGTTGTCCCTGCTGACTTTGAAGCTCACGGCTCCTGCCCACCCTTGCAGGCTCTCTCTGGGTCTGCCTTGTACCTTAAAGGTGAAGAGGACCCAATTGGGTCAGGCCCTGAAAACACGGCCCTGCTTTTGTTCTCCCTGCAAGCCTCTCATGCTCACAACATTTGTGTCCAAGCTCTGAAAGAAAAAGGACAAGTCTGGATTCACAAAGGGAGAGGAAGAGGGGAAAGGTGGGGGGTGCTCCATCCATCCTGCAGCCACACCCCATCCCCCCACCTCCCCCAGCAGCCAGACCACTGCAGAATGACAAGGAGAGGCGGCCAGGGCAGAGAGGACAAAAAATGACACAGCACGCCCGCCCGGCTCTAAAGGCCCTCCCCTCCCCTTCCCTCTCCTATCAGGTTTTACAGGGGGGCAATAGATTTTCTTCATTGCCAGTCCTGACTTATCACAGCCTTGTTTTTAATGAGGTATAATAAGGGGAACATTTTGTAACAACACGGTTCCTCTATTTTATCCCACAAACAGCTGTGTCATGGCCATCGCTGGGCGAATGAATCATATCTCTCTGCCTGCATATGCTAACTCCCATGTAATTACCCCAGCATCTTAAATAAAGGAAGCCCTAAACCTGTCGCTCACATTACAAGCAAACGATGCAGCCCTCGTAACTGGGGCCTCTATCATTACAATTAATTTATCACAGGAGCAGCTGAGATTAGAGGCTAGAATTAAAACCCTGAGCATGGAGAGAGCCCCAACAGTGACAGAGGGAGGGAGAGGGAGAGGGAGAGAGAGAGACAGAGAGAGAGAGAGAGACAGA
>NW_027185852.1:30548784-30552943 GCF_028583685.1 Petaurus breviceps papuanus
AGAGAGAGAGAGAGAGAGAGAGAGAGAGAGAGAGAGAGAGAGACAGACAGACAGACAGACAGACAGACAGAGAGACAGAAAGAGAGAGAGAGACAGAGAGAGAGAGAGACAGAGAGACAGAGAGAGGGAGACAGAGAGAGAGGGAGAGGGAAGGAGACAGAGAGGGAGACAGAGAGAGAGGAGAGAGAGAGGGAGACAGAGAGAGACAGAGAGAAAGAGACAGAGACAGAGAGAAGAAGAGGGGAAGGGAGAGAGAGGGGGAGAGAGGGAGAGGGAGAGGGAGGGAGACACAGAAAGAGAGAGGAGACAGAGAGACAGAGAGAGGAAGACAGAGAGGGAGACAGAGAGAGAGGGAGAGGGAAGGAGATAGAGAGAGAGAGGGAGACAGAGAGAGAGAGAGAGGAGAGAGAGAGAGGGAGAGAGGGAGAGGGAGAGAGAGCTTGAGTGCAAGAGAGATCCCATTAGTCATTAGTGTGCCTGGGTCCAAACTTTAGGAGCTGTGCGCGTGACACCCCAATCAGAGGACACAAGCTTTGACTGCATTTGGTCTTCTTTCCATTTGGCTCTTCCTGACTTTTCAGGAAATGGTGGCAGTGAATGGTAACCCCATTCATTGCCGTGTAAGACTTCCCACCATGTCATGCCTGCTACATGGTAATCCCATCATTCCCAAGCTCACCCCAAGCACAGCAGGAGACACCTGTGTTATAATTCTCAAACTTTATTCTCTCCAGGAGACAAGTAATCTGCTCCAATCAGTGTTTCCTTCTCTATCCTATGACCACCCAACAAAGCTTGTCTTTGGGAAGTTCTTCCAGTAGGACATTGACCATTTCCTTTAGGAAGTAAAAAGCCAATGTCAAGGTTCCCTGATCCTAACAGACAGGAGACTCGGGTTTCTTCCATAAAATGAACTCACTTTGGCTTGTACCAAAACATAGCAGCCTCCTCCTGGCCCGTGGATGACAGGGGGGATATGGGACTCCCTGTCTACCAGCTCAAATGCCACCACCTCCAAGAAGTATCCCCCATTCCCTCAGTCTCTAATGACTTCTTCCCTGCCTTGGGGAGGGAACTTCCTTTCCTTATCACAGCTCCTGACTTCAAGACCTCAGGCTAGGTAGCATTTTTGTTACCTTAGGGGCCATTTGGATCATTTCTGTTGCTGCCATATTCCCCTACTAGACTGTAAAGTTCATGAGGGCAGGGGCCTGGTATGGTTTAAGCAGGAGGTGGCTAGATGAGACAGTGGATAGAGCTCGGTGTGGAGTCGGAAGCATCTGAGTTTAAATCCAGCCTCCAACAATTACTAGCTGTGTGATCCTGAGCAAACCATCTCACCCTTGTCTGCCTCAGCTTCCTTAACTTGAAAATGGGGATAATAAAAGCACCTAGGTCAAATGAGGTAACCTCTGTAAAACACTTGGCGCAGTGAGTAGCACATAGTATGTTCTTAGTAATGTGTGTTCTTCTTTCCCTTTTCCATCTCCCCAGGATGTGGCATAGTGCCTTGCATTCAGTCAGCATTTAATAATAGTGCCTTGCATTCAGTCAGCATTTAATAAACATGGAACTTTATGGAATGGAATTTATGTTTATGGAATGGAATTGTTGCCTTCTTGTACCCTTGCCAGCCACCTGGAGGACCACCTGGTCCTGGACACTTGGCTCATGCCTTGTCTGTCCTTTCTTTTATCAATCAAGTTTTAGTCTATCAGACACATTCACTTCCCTTGTCCCTCCTTTCAAAGGCTTTGTGCCTGCTGATGAATCAGTCTGGGGAGGGGATACGGAGGGACCCTCCTGGCAGCGGGAGCCAGTGATCATTCCCAGAACTCTGGAGGGAGAGTGAACTGTTACATGGGTCTGTTTACTGGGCAGTCTTCTGAAATCTGATTCCTGGCCCCAAACAAACTGCATTCATAGCTTTCACATCTCTCTCCCACTCTTTCAGTGGGTTTGTCTGGGTCAGCAGGGGTCACTCGCTGGCTCCCACTGCTCTCTGCCTTCCCACATGAGGGTGATGGGCCCGAGCTCCCATCAACAGGGCACTCACTTGAGCTGTTTTTCCAATTGTAAAGATGCATTTGTGCTCACTCATCCACACCCTCAGGGTCGATTCCACAACCATGGAACAGAGCAAAGCTAACTGATTCTGGTGCATATTAAAGCTAGGATGTTGGGCTCATTAAGCGCTGAACTACCCAGTCTTCTACTAGAGACTTCTGGGGTTCCCACCAAAGGGCAGTTGGGAAGGAGCCCCATCTCAGCTCTCTCAGAACTCAAACCACCCTCCACAAAGGGCGCCAGCCAGTGAAGGGTTGCCATAGCACGTCTTCCCTCCTCAATGAGATCAGGCATAGGAAAGTGTTACCGAAGAACCACACACCCACAAGGAAAAGATGTGTCTCCAATGGATCTCTGCCCCACTCCCCGGGGCTATGCTCCTCCTAAGGCAGCCATTTCTTTTTTCCTCTGTGGGAGTCTGAAGAATCGTGGCCCTCCCTCTGGCCACTGGCTCAGAGTGGGCTTTTGGACCATGTCATTTTCTCTACATGGGCCTCATTCCTCTTCTGGAAAATGGATTGAGTCATCGGGTCTGCAGAAGACTACGATGGGGCCGGCCTACCTCTTGGCCAAGAAGGGGTGGACACAACCATTACTAAATACATTTGTCTTACTGGATTATACTTTTGCTACTTATATTTGTGTGTGGAAATGAAGGGGTGATATTGATGCAAAAAAGGAGAAAAGAAAGTCAATGAAACATTTTTAAAAACACAGAAGAGAGTGGACAAAGTTCAAGAGCAGGGCGATGTTGATATCACCATGTTAAATGTAAAATACAACTTAAGAAAACCAAAGCTAAAACAACAAGCCATGGTTTCATATATACTCCCACTTTTCTGCTCTTCTTTGTCTGGAAATTTCCATTTTTTTTTGACGATTTTCTAGTTCATAATATTAAAAAAAATTTTTAATGGGTTGAGTCATGTTTCCTAAGACTCTGGTAAAGTGCAAGAATGTGCACACACACACATATACACACACAGACACACACATATACACACATACACTCTCACATACACACACACTCAGACATACATACACACACTCATACACATACACACATTCACACACACATACACAGGAAAATAGTCCTATCTATCATCTGGGGGTTCAAAACTACTTGGCTCAGTCCAACTTAGCTTAGCTCTGCCTAACAGTGTCCACTCTACCCTGGGGCTACCTACTGGGCCAATTAGCCATTGGAGGGTCCTCAAGCTCCCACCATGCCTTCTTATCCATATTCCAAGGGGGACCTATCGTTTCTGTCTTTCTCATTCTGATGGACAGCTAGACCCTCTCCATAATCCAAAACCAAACAAATTCTGAGCTTGTCCCTACCCCCAATCATGGGCCAGATGGCCGTTCTTGTTGCATAAATATAGGTGACAACTGTCTAAGGTTTCCTGGATGCTACAAGAATTAGAAAGACCTCCCACATCACCCATGGACCATGCTCCAGCCAGGAGTAAGTCAGCAACCCAGATTAGAAGGACCATCTATGTCCCACCCCCCAAAAGCATGGGCTCTCCCTCAATAAGTGAGGAAGATCAGGGCCTCAAAGCCAGTGGGCAGCAGGCTGGGATGGGCAGGCCAGGCCTTAATGGAGGTCCTTCTCACTTGCTTGACTCAGAGTTCCTTCACGTTAGATCATACATCCACAGGCTACCCATTTTTTTGGGTACTTTTAAAAATATTTACAATCCTATTTCCCCCAGGTCCCTTGTTCCTGGCCCTAGTTGTTAATTTCCAGTTTAGGTTTTTCCTCTTTCTGCCTCCTGGCTTTTCAAAACTGTTGTCATTCACCTAGCCTTCCCAGCATTCCCTCCTCCCCTCCTCCCCCACTTGCTTGGGACCCCTTGGCACTTACCTATCCTAATTTCTGATGTCAGTGTTTGTCCCCTGCCCTCCCCCACCACTTCCCTGCCTCTTACTGTGAACTCCCAGAGGGCAGGGGCTGGGTCTGAGTTCTTAGGTGCTGTCAGGGCTGAGCAGAGGGCATGAAGCAGCCAGCACTTAGCTAATGCGCTGCTCAGCCTCAGGTGCCTCTCTCTGACCCTGGAGATTTTCTGGCCATGAGTAATGTGAGGCC
>NW_027185852.1:30552953-30557462 GCF_028583685.1 Petaurus breviceps papuanus
GCCCGGCAGTCCCATATGTCATAAGAATTAAGGGCATGGTTCCCACTTCCTAACGACGCTTTTACAGAAACCGTTCCACTGTAAAACTTTATGATTTGAATCTTTATAGCCGCCAGCAGAGCACATGTTCACTGCCTTAAATTATAACTTAATCTCAATAGAAGCGCTAGTTTCCAGGCCTCTGGAGCCAGGGCAAGAGAGACCAGGGAGCCTGCAGAAGAATCGGTCGCCTCTCTGCCCACCTGCTCTCGCCAGGCCCGGAACGATGCCCAGTGGACAGAAACATTTCTGAGGGGGAGAGGGCCAGAGGAAAGCTGACCTGAAAACCAAGGTGATTCAGACCACTCAAGCAGTGGGTGCCTAGGGCCACTGAGATATTACCACCCAGGGCATTGCCTTTTCTTGGGCTCATTGTCAGAGACTGTGAAATCCTCAATAAGCAAGGAGAATGTAGCTGGGTGGCAGAATGTAGAGTGCTGGCCTCAGAGTCAGGACAGACCTGAATTCAAATCCCACTTTAGGCACTTACTAGCTGGGTGAACTCTGGGCACTTTAAGACCTCAGTTTCCCCCTCTGTAAAATGGGGATTAATCATAGCATCTCCCTCCCAGGATTATTGTGAAGATCAAATATATTTGAAAGGCATCTGGCAAACCTGAAAGTGCTATGTGAATACAGTTATTGTTATCAGGTAGCAATAACAATAAAGAGAGTTAACCTTTATATGAATCAATCAACAAGAATAAGTTTCCTCATCTGTCAACTGGGGCTGATGATCCCTGTAGTCCATGCCTCTCAGGGTAGGTATGTTTGAAGTTTCTGGGAGGCAGAGCCAAGGAGTGAGTGCATTCCAGGCACCCTGTGCAAATACCGGGAGATAGGGGATGGAATGTTGAGGTTGATAAACAATGTCATCTAGTTTCGTGCTTATGTACGAAAGACAATATTGCTAAATGAGTCTTGAAAGGTTGGCTGGCTGGAGCTAGACTGGAGAGCTTTCAATCCTAGACTGAAGGGTTTGTGTTTTATCCTAGAGGAGATAAGGAGCCACTGGTCTGCTCCATATCATGTTGATTTGACTATCAAATATGTATGAAGAGCAGGGGGGATAAGGAGGTCGCTTCCTGACCTGGGAAAGAACAGCTTCTGAGGATAGGAGCCAGCTTGCAGGAGACTGAGAAATGAGTATGGGAGGCAGGAGGAAGTGCAGACATGACGACTTTGTCACAAAGCCTGGCAGGGAAAGGGACGAAGGAGAGGGAGAGTGACCACGAGGGGGTAGAAATGGCAAGGAAAGAGCTTCTGTTGGTTTGGTTATTTTTTTGGACTAGGGTACCTGTGCCCATTTTGGGCAGATGGGATGGAGCCAGAGGGAAGAGACTTAAGCACAAGAGACAGAAGTATCTCAGCTACACTTTACTGTCTGGGTGACGTTGAGCAAGACAGAGGCAGCAGGGGAGGAAGAGGTAATGGGTGAAGCCACCAAATGGTTTCCTAGCAGAAACCCAGCTGGCTTTATTAGTGGAAATAGGATTCAAGAAGAACATGACTATGTATATGGTTTGCTGTTAGACCCAAAGGACTGAGAAACCTTGCCTTCCCTCTTTGTTATTAGAATGTGAGCTCCTTGGGGGCAGGGGCTGACTTGCTTTTCTATTTGTATCTCCACTACTTGGAACATAGGGGTACCTAGTAAATGATTTTATTAATATATGTATATTATGTATAATACGTGTATATGTGTATTATATAATATTATGTGTAACACATATTATGTATAATATAATATTAAAATATACTATAATGAATGCATTCATTCAAAGTGATATCCTAAAGCATAACTCTGACCATGTCACTCCCCTGCTTCATAAGCTCCCGTGGCTGCGTTACATCTAGGAACAAATAGAAACTCTGTTGTTTGGCATTTAAAGTCTGTTACAGCCTTAGTTCCACTCTCCCTTTCCAGGCTCATTATTCTTCTCTTTCACACCCTCTAGGATCTCACCAAGCTAACCTAATTTACCGCTTCTCCCACATGACATATCCCAGGCTGATACCATGTGTGGAATACTCTCGCTCCTTGCCTACCCTTTTTGAGTTTTCTGTTTCTTTCAATGCTTAGATGGAAAAATCTCCCAAGTAAAACCTTTCCTGACCATCCCTCCCACCCTCAGTTGCTAGGGCCTCCCCTGCCACAATTTTCTTATATACACTTGGTATATGTCTAGAATATACTTAGTTGTATACATGTCTCCCTTGATAGAAAGTAAGCTTCCTGAGGGTAGGGATTATTTCATTGTTGTCTTGGTATCCCGGATTGATTGATTGAGACTTCTTGAGAAATACACAGAACAATCGATTTGGAGTTGGAAAGGAACTCAGGTGCTATTTAGTCCAACGCCCTCAGTTTACAGATAAGGAAATTGAGGCTCAGATAGATTAAGTGACTTACTCAAAAATTATCCAGATGGACCTCTGACTTGTCCATATGTTGCAACTCCAACTCTAGAGGAGTAAGGAAGAGGTACTCTGAACTAGGGAAGACAGGAAATTGACTCAACTGACTGGATCAGCACATCCCAGAGCAGCATAACTCAGGAAATTCAGCCCCCCAAGGGACCAGTGTGGGGTCCTGTACCACAACAGCTGCTAGACTACGGGGCCAAGAGACTCTGAGGATGTGAGCAACCCAGGCAGATGAATGCCTGCCCTTCTTTGGGCCAAGACAAAATGGAAGCCAACATGTCCTCCTGGGGCTCAGGGATGATGTCAGACCAAGACTTCTGTAAGGTAAGAAGACCACCTAAATGTCAGCATGTCAAGTTTCATGCCAGGTCTGCTTCTGAAGAGAAGCATATTCCTGAACAAGGAACCCTAGATCCCAAGGGAGCTGCTGGGATCAGTGGGCCAGCCTGGAAGATGGCACTGAAGGCAGGACTGATCCAAGGAGTCTCAAAACACAACTCTCAAACGACAGATGGCACAAGCCGATGGCTCCCAAGCTTCCTTGGCAGGATCAGAAAGACTCTTGCCATAGTGCTCTCTGAGGACTTCACCAGTCCCATATCTGCCTCACTGGAGCTGATGTTTCAGAGCTCAAAGGGGACTCAGGATGGAGATAGTCCAACTCATCTGACTCCTTCACTTTACAGAAGGGGAAACTAAGGAATCCCAGAGAGATGGAGCCTAGATGCTGTTTCAGATCAGTGATGACTGGGAGCAGGGCCAGAATTTGAAGCCAGATTCTCCAGATCTAGCCCATGAGGCCTCTCATGTCCCTCTGTCACCGCTGAACCACTCCCTGGAATGATCTTTGATTAGACGTTCCATGGTCATGCTAACTAATGACATATGTGGCAATGTGGTACAAGTGGAGAGCATGCTAGACTTGGAGCCAGGGAGCTCTGCCTTAAGCACTTCCTAGCTATGGGACCCTGGGCAAGCCATCACCTCCCTCAGCCTTAGTTTTCTTATTTGTCGAATTGGGATAATGATATCAGGAAACTCACAGGGCTGTTGGGAGCATCCAATGAGATCAAATATACATGTTGCATCAGGTCAAATTAAGCACTTTGCAAACCTTACAACACATATTCATGGGAGTTCTGTCCAAACAGACAGGCAATGAAAATAAAATGCCCCAATAAGAAGGCCTTCACTCAGGAGGTCTCCATACCCTGGTAGCACAAGACTTCAGGGCTGAAACCTGGAGATAAGAAGATGTACCTCCTCCAGTCCTCCAGTTAGAAGGGAGCCATGCCTAGTTTAGGCAGCTACCGTAACCAGGCAGAAGAGGGGATACAACAAATGTAATGGAATACTATTGTGCTATAAGAATGATGAGCAAACAGATCTCAGAAACACCTGGAAAGGCTTATATGAACCGATGCTGAGTGAAGTGAGTAGGACCAACAGAACATTGTACACAGTAACAGCAACATGTGTGATGATCAACTCTGATAGACTTAGCTCTTCTCAGCAATACTGGGGAGAAATCCAAGACAGTTCCAAAAGAGTCATGATGGAAAATGCTCACCACATCCAGAGAAAGAACTATGGAATCCGAATGCAGATCAAAGCATAATATTTTTTGCTGTTTTTTGTTTTTTCTTTCTCATGGTTTTTTCCTTTTGTTCTGATTCTTCTTTTACAACATGACTAATGTGGAAATATGTTTAACATGATTGCATATATATAACCTATGTCAGATGGCTTGCTATCTTGGGGAGGGAGAAAAAAAATTGGAACTCAAAATCTTATAAAAATGAATGTTGAAAACTATCTTTAAATGTATTTGGAAAAAATAAAATACTATGAAAAAGAAGAAGGAGGAGGAGGAGAAGAAGAAGAAAGAGAAGGAGAAGGAGAAGAAAAGGAAGAAGAAGAAGGAGAGAAAGAAGAGGAAGAAGGAGGAGGAGAAGAAGAAGAAGAAGAAGAAGAAGAAGAAGAAGAAGAAGAAGAAGAAGAAGAAGAAGAAGAAGAAGAAGAAGAAGAAGAAGAAGAAGAAGA
>NW_027185852.1:30557472-30589354 GCF_028583685.1 Petaurus breviceps papuanus
GAAGAAGAAGAAGAAGAAGAAGAAGAAGAAGAAGAAGAAGAAGAAGAGATACAAAAGGACAGAGTAAACTGTGTCTGCCTTCAAGGAACTTCCATTGTACTGGAGATGTCACAATAGGTATTTATGTTCTCAGAAAAGGAAAACAGCCACATTAGCGTCCTTGAAAGACAGCTAGTCCAACCTATTCATTTTATAGATGAAGGCACAAAGACTCAGAAATGGGAAAAATCTTGACCACAGGGTACATAGGGAGCCAATAGCAGATCCAGGATATTAATACTGCCTTTCTATTACTGAGTAAATCAGAGAAGTTTCTTGGGGTTTTGGGGGGGGTATGTGCTCCTTTTTTTTTAACCTATAAGGTAGATGGGGAGAATTATGGTATGACAGCTTCCTGGGATAAGGGTTGTCCAGGAAAAATCTTTATCCCCCTCCTTGTTTTTTTGGGGGGGATATTTTTCACACCCAAAACCGGGAATGCCTTAAAAATCTCTTCATGACATTGGATGTGTCCATATGCATGGGCTGGAGAAGGAAATAGAAAAGCAAAGACCAGGCCAGGGAAAGCTGGCGATTCAACATTTTTAGGGATCATTTACATGAAAGGGACCTAGACAAGATGCTTCTCCAATCTGCTGGACAAAGTTGGGAGGGGTAGCTGAGATAGAGTTAGACTGCAAAACAACTTCACTGGGACAGAAGGATGGGACGAATCTAACATAATTTAATTGAGTAACAAGAGGTAACATTTATCTAACCCTCGAAGGTTTGCAAAGCCCTTTCTATTCATTGTTTCATCTACGCCTCACAGTATCTCTGAAACTGCATTTATCTGGAGGAGGAAATAGGCTCCAAGAGATTGAATGGCTGGCCCTGGATCAGATTTAAACCCAGGTGTCCCCTAAGTCTAAGCTTGACTGTACTTGGAGCTAAAAATAAATCTCAGGCTCTTTCTGAATTGGAGGGAGCTGGATGTTCTGAGAAGGAAAGTTGGCTTCACTTCCCAGCATCTTTCAGGCACACCCCTTTCTCTCCTCTGACACTGCCCTCCCCCTTCTCCCCAGTGCAGGCCCTCATCACCTCACCTCAGGACTATGGCAATAGCCACTTGGTGGGTCTACTTGCCTCAGATCTCTCCCCTCTCCAATTCATCACCCATTCAGCCACTAAAATGATTTTCCTAAAGTACAGGTAAGATCGTATCACATTCCACACCCCTCAGTCAACTCCAGTGGCTCCCTATCGCCTCCAGGATCAAATGCAAAGTGCTTTGCTTGGTGTCCAAAGCCCCATCCTACTTTCCAGTCTTCTTACACCTCAGCTTCAAAAGGCTGGGGTGTCCCACTGCATCCCGAGCCATCTTCAGTTGTCCTGATCTACATCTTGGCACTGGATCCAGATGGCTCCAGAGGAGAAAAGTGAGACTGGTGACTTTGTATAGTCCTGCCTCACTTAAATCCAATTCACTCGCAAGTCATGGCAGCATCTCCCTGATGTCATGGTCCTCCTTGAGAATGAAGCACAAACAGCAGCTCTTGATCCAGTGACACAGAGCTCCTGGCTGATCTCTCAGCTCTAGGCATTCTGTCTGCTCTCCCCCAGGCCTGGAATCTCTGGCCTCATCTTTATCTCTTGGTGCCCCACAGGTCTCAGTTAGAATCTTACCTTCTACAAGAAGGCTTTCCCACCCACCCCACCCTGAATTCTAGCACCTTCTCCCAGCTGATTACCTCCAATTTAGATCTATATCTTGTTTGTTATTTGCATATTGGCAGTTATCTATGTAATTGCCTCCCCCCATTAGACTGTAAGATATTTGAGGGCAGGGACTGTTTTTATCTTTGCTTGTCTGTAGTTTGAAACACCCAGCTTTGGTAAATACAGTTGTGCTATGTAATGTCAATGTGTTTTAGGTTCGTTGTCCTTTCATGGTCATGGCCTGCTTTAGGATAACTCTAGGGCAGTACCTAAGATAGACTATCTGAAGGGGGGGGAACAAGCCCCATCTAAGCAATGTGAAGATGCTTCCATTCCTCCATGGTGCTGGGGTGTCATCAGCATGGGCATTCTCTTCAACAGGGCAGACTGTAGCCCAGCCAACCTTTCTCATCCTGTTCTGGCCGTCTGTGTCCTCCTGAGAATCCTCCAAAGTTCTGGAGCTTTTCTTTTAGGTGTCTTTACGTTCTCTGAGTGCCAGCTCAACTCTCTGGTTGTTGCTGCCTTCTTTTGAAAGGCATAAACATAATTAATCAATGAATTTGAAACAAAGAATTGATATGGAGGGTGAAGCCTCAGATTAAAGCCACCTACAGGTATTGCTGTGTTGCCTGGCCAAAGGATTTTAGATAAGGAGCTGCATACCTATGTAGCCCTTGGTGGTTTGTTGAAAGAGTAACTTCTGAGATGATTCAAGAGTAGGTTGGTGATCAGGAGTTGATGAAAGGTAAAAAGTACTTTCTAACCTCAAGTCAGAGATGGGCTTGGAACAGAGACCTGAGGCATGAGAAATTCTACTCCCATGTGGCCCAAGGAACAATGCTTGGCACTGATTATGAGACCAGCAGAGTGTGACCCAGCAGAGACTACATGTCATGGATTACAGGGGAGAGTAGATACCACAAAAGCCATTTGGTGACATAATCAGAAAATATTGGCAGCCCTATAGTACTGGGGATGTGGGCTGCCCCTCCACTTGTGTACCCTTGCCATAATGCCTTATGTGTGTACTCTCAACATGTGTGGCCTGGATAAACATGTCTCTTATATTTGTGTCCGCCACAAACATGACCTGATCAACCTTACATGTTTGTTTCATATATGCCCCTCTATGTATGTCCCCTGGTGGTATCCACTCCCCTTAGGTGGATAATCTTTTTCTACAACATCCCTGACAACTCGTCATCCTGCCTTTGCTGATGTGGGTTACGATGGTTTCAATCGTCATCAGGCAACAAAGATGTCCCAAGCCTTGGGTAGGTTGATCAATGGTAATAGTCCATGGGGCCACTGACTAATACAAGGAAAAGTAATCCCTAGCTCTAGTATACTATGTTCCCGATTGGGGACTTAAAACCTCAGGCTGCTACAGAAAGAGCATTGGATTTGGAGCCTGAAGCCCTGGGTTCAGATTTTGGCTCCTCACTTGTACTCCCTGTGTGCATATGTGTGAGAGGGTATGCCCTTGTTTAGTGAGGAAGATATTCTGTGGCTACTTTTCCTTTTTAAACATGTTCCTTTTTATTATTATTCACTTGACAACCATTGACAAACAAAAATTTCTTCTCATGAAAAACCTAGAAAAATAGGACTGTATATGCAACCATGAATTCTCACTACACAAAGCTTGGGCTTTTTAAAAGTATTTTTTACATTAAACTTAGTAGTTCCAACACCGCTCTGCTTGTCAGTGACTCCTTCCAAATTTCCTTCTGTTCTCTGCCATGAATTTTTCAAATGATTTGTGGATATTCTTTCTTTTCTGTTCTTCCTTTTTTGAGGGCTTCACTAACTTTATCCCTCACTACTCTGTCCCCCATAACTCTCAGACTAGTATAATTATAATCTCCTTCATGGCAAATAAGTATAGCCAAGCAAAACACATTTATACATCAGCCATGTTTGAAAATTAATGTCTTATTCTGCACATCTAGGTCCTCACCTTTCTGCCAAGAGGTGGGAAGCACAATTTATCATTAGTAATTTGGAATCGTGATTGGTCATTGCTTTGATCAGAGTTCTAAAGTCTTTCACAGCTGTTTTCCTTTACAGTGTTATAGGCCTCGTGTAAAATACTTGCCTGGTTTTTCCTCACATTTCTTTACATTAGTTTATACAAGTCCTATCAGGTTTTTATTAATCTGTCCCCTTGGAGATTTCTCACGACACAGTAATATTCCATTACATTCACACGACAATGATTTAATCAGTCATTCTTTCATCGACAGGTGCCCATTTATTTCCAATCCTTTGCTACAACAGAAAGTGCTCCTATAAATATTTTTGCAGTCATGGGTCCTTTCCATCTTTATCTGTGTTTCTTTTCTTAATGTGGCACTAACCTTTCCTTGTCATACCATTAATTGACTTTGCTTTGAAGTAATTATGCCTTGTGGCTGACTACTAAAAGCAAATGCATTGGTGGGGGCTCAAGCTATGTTTTTGTTTTGGGTTTTGTTATGGAGTGAATATATGTATCCAGAAGGTAGAAAAGTCCAGAAATGGAAGGAAACTTGGGTCATCCAACTCGTATCTACCCACTCCCCCCAATGTATTGTACAACATCCCTAACGTGGTTTTCTAGCCTCCGCCTGAAGGTATTGCAATGGTCTCTGTCTTTATCAAGTAGCAGTGGTTGCCTAGGCCTTCCTTGGGTGAATGGGTAGATCAGTGGCAGAAGTCTGGGTTTTCCATGACAACAGCAGGGACCAGAGTGTGTACCCATGTATGACAGCTATTCCTAAGTAATTATGGATTCTTCATAATTCAGTAACTTCCTGTTTAGTGAGAATCTGAACTCCAGGAATCACCCTTGGGCAATAAATCACTCTGGACAGCCAAGTTTTCAACACAACTGGAGGCTAATCCCATTAAACATAAAAACTTTTTATTCAAACAATTTGCAATAGAAATCTCTCTTTTAAAATTATGCTTCCCTTCTCCTTCAACAGAGAATATGAAAAATCACTTCCACTTTTAATCGCTCTTTTGTCTTTATGCAACTCCAATATGTTACCATGGCTCACATAAAGACACACCCTGTTGAGGTGGAGGACTGTTCAATCACCCAGTACATGGCTACAGTCTACAATGTTTGGGTCTGCTTTCGGTAGTGTTCCCATCTTTTCTCATACACTCAGATTTTCACAGCTGGTCTCAATGTGGTCACAGTGTCCACTCATACTAGTCCTTCCCTAATTTACTCTAGACTTAGAAAACTTATGAATATCTGGCCCCTGCTGAGTGATTCCAATGTGGGGATGTCAATTAGGTAGGTAGATAGATAGATAGATAGATAGATAGATAGATAGATAGACAGACAGACAGATAGAGCATTTATTAAGTGATTACATGTTCCAGGCACTGTAATAAGTACTGAGAATACAAATACAAGGAGAGAGAGAGGGAGAGAGAGAGAGGGAGAGAGAGAGGGGGGGAGGGAAGGAGGGAGGGAGGAAGGGAGAGAAAGAAAGGGGAGGAGGAGGAGAGGGAGAGAGAAGAGAGAAAAGAGTTGAGTCTTTACCCTTAAGGAATTTATACTCTAAGGAAGAAAACAAAAAGGGAGTTAGGAAGTTGGGAGGGTAGGGGGAGGAGGAGTAAATGGTAAGAAAAGTAAAAAAAAAAAAAAGCCCACCAAATCCAGAGTGGTGCCAGGAGAGAAGTGAGCATGAACAGGCTGGGCTATTCATGAAGTGGTGATCTGTGGCAAGGGCTCACTGAGCAGAGAAGGGGCCACAAGCATCTGATTTCATCTGGGGATGGCTTTAATTGT
The DNA here is from genome assembly GCF_028583685.1 of Petaurus breviceps papuanus. Lineage (NCBI taxonomy): Eukaryota > Metazoa > Chordata > Mammalia > Diprotodontia > Petauridae > Petaurus > Petaurus breviceps. The sequence continues at coordinate 30,562,961 of NW_027185852.1, forward strand.
TAAGTCCCAATTTTCCTTCCTGTCACTTGCCCCAGCTAGTTCTAATCCATCCCTTGGCAGCCATACTGATTAGGGCTGACTCCTCTCCACAGGTTTCCAGCAGTCTTTTCAGGGCCCTGGCATGATCAGCTCTGGGGCAGGCATGAAGACAACTTCCCTGACAGCAGCTTCCCATCTGTCCTGGACTTCAGTTCTCTTGGAACTGTTTATCCTGACCTTTGTCACCTGGAAAGATTTCTCCTTGGTAGAGGAAGTTGAAGTCAAATAAAGCTTGAATGGCTCAGCTTTGGGTCCCACCAGCATCATCTTTTTTTTTTTTTTAAGCCATTGGGGTTAAGTAACTTGCTCAAGGTTACACGGCCAGTTATTTTGTGTGGGTGCCAAGTATCTGAGGCCAGAACCGATCCCAGGTCTCCCCATGCCAGGGCTGGCACTCTTACTCACTGCGCCACCTGGCCGCCCCACCACCAGCATCATCTTAAGAGAACACTGACCTTGCCCCAGTTTAAGGCCAGTTTTCCTGCATTTGCTAGTTGGGTCATCACTTTAACTCATTAAACTTGAGTTTCCTTATCTCAAGGGGAGATAATGATATTTTCCTGACATCTCATAAGGAAGAGGTCGATAAAGCTTGATCCTGGCTAGACTTATCTCTTCTTATCCCACACCAGTATCCTGCTAACCCCATGCAGTGAGTGGCCTTCCAGCTGCCAAATCAGTTGCCAAATCCTGCCATATTTACTTCACAACATCCATCCCATTCCATTCCATCCATCTCCTCCCATAACTACTACCCTGGTACAGGTGCCCACCACCTTCCCCTCATTGATCTTCCTGCCCCTAAGTCTCCCCTCATTTCACTCCACCCATCACACTGCTGCCAAGGTGATTTTCCTAAAGTGCAAGTCTGACTCTTCCCTCCCCCACTCCCCAGATCCCCACTCAATAAACCCTAGGATCAGATACGGACTCCTACATTTGGCTTTCCAACCTCTTCATGACCCAGTCCCAAATTACCTTTACAGCATTATAACACGTTACTGCCCTTCACGCATTTTAAGTTCAGCCAAACTGACCTTCATCACACATGATCCTCCATGCCTTTATATAGGCCATCTGCCATACCCCAAATGTACCCTGACTTTATCCTTCCTCCTAGAATCCTTAGTTTCTTTCAAGATTCACCTCCACCCACTTGGATTGCAGAGAATGTGGAGGAAGTGGAGAAAAGTATAAGAAGTATAGAAAAAGTATAAAAAATTGGAGAAAGGTACAAGAAGATTGGAGAGATTGGAAGGGACTAGGCTGTGAAAGGCTTTAGATGCTAAACAAAGGACTTCATAGTTTATCTTGGAGACAAGATGTACAAGAGTCCACAGCGGTCCAGTGAATAATGGGGTGACATGATCAGACCTAGATCTTGGGAAAATTACCTTGGCTTCTCCATAGAGGGTGGATTTAAGAAGGGAAGGACCTGAGATAGGGAGACTTACCAGAAGGCCATTGCAATAGTCCAGGCCTGGCATGATAAGGCCACCCCTACCCCTACCCCAGGTAACCATGGAGACATATATGAGAGGTGTTGTGAAGGTAGCAATGACAAGATTTCATAACAAATTGGATATGTGAGGTAAGACTGAGGAGCTGGGGATGACACCAAGTTTATGAGCCTGGGTGCCTGGGAGGATGGTGTCATCCCCAACAGTCATAGAAAAATTGGGAAGAGAGGAGGGTTTGTGAGAAAATTTAATGAGTTCTACTTTGGTCATGTTGAGTTTGAGATGCCTACAGGTCATCCAGTTCGGGACTTTAAAAAAAAAGAAGTTGGTGATGAGGGGCAGAAGCTCAGGAAAGAGATTAGGGCTGTATAGAGATCTGAGAATTATCTGTATAGAAATAATCTGTATAATTTAACCTACCATAGCAGAGCTGATGAGATCACTAGTTGAGATAGTATAAAGGGAGAAGAGAAGAGAACCCAGGACAGAACCTTGGGGGACACTCACAGCTGGCAGGCAATGTGAATGGAAGAACTTGCCCAGGGAGATTGTGTAGGGAAAGAAAGGAAGGGGGTAAAGGGCAGATCCTTGGGGAAAATCCATGTTAAAGAATCACAAAGAAAGTAACCAGGCTGTAGATAAGAGAAGGAATGTTTAGAGACAGAAGGAAAAAGCAAACTGTCTCTGAAGAGGTGGACAACGATGAGGGCTCAGGGAATCAGTGAGTCACAGAATTTGAGAGGTAAAAGAAGCCTCTATGGCTACCCAGTCCAAGTCATATCTGAAAGAGATCCTCACTGTCATATGTGTGACACCTGGCTATCTAGCCTCCTCTTGATGAGCACCAAGGACAGGGCTCTCAACTGCCTCTTGAGGCAACTACCCTGGGACAGCTCAAAAAGAGAAGGTTTTCCTGACATCCAGCCTCTATACCTCTCTGCAACTGCTCTTGGAGTCCAAAGAGACATATCTACCTCCTCCATCATGCTCCCCAAGATGTCTCTTCTCTAGACCCAACATCCTCAATTCCTTTGTCAGATCTGACAATCCTACAGATCCATATTCCATGTTAGAAGTGCCCCCAGCATCCTGGGCACTTTTCTTTGGAACTCTCCAGAGTCCTTTTCAGACTGTGGTCCCCAAACTGACCATAATACTCTAGACGGGGCTCAAGGATGAGAGAAGACTGATACATCAGAACGTAACCGGCGACTTCAGAGATAACCACTTAAGTGAGAGAACAGCAGAAGTAGCCAAGGGGTGGAACAGAAGGCTGGTGGAGATGAATCAGAAGAGCTGGGTGTAGACCATTTTTCATGAGATTTAGCAATAAAGAAAATGAAAGCAATGGTGCTCGATCTCGATGGAGTGGACGGATCCAGGGGAGGCTTTCTTGGCATTCAGGATAACTCAGTATGTTACAAACACCTGGAGGCATTTCAAGTCCTTCTCAATTTGATTCCAGCAGGTCTTTCTAGACTACACAGCTTTTGACACTTCCCAGATTCGCATCCACATCCGCTCAAATCCCTTCCACTGAAGGCCTTTCCCAGTCCCCCAGACGCTAGCGCCTCCCCCCGGAGATCTCCTCCCATGGGTTCTGCAGACATCTTGTACACACCTAGCTTGTTTCAGGGCAGAGACTGTTTTTGTCTTTCTTTTCATCATGGCACACAATAAGCTGGCCTACCTGTACAGGAGCTTCCGTGTGTGCCTTTGCACAGACCCTTTCTCCTTCCCCCATCTTCCTCTTTCTCACATCTGCCTCCTGGAATCCCAAACCCCATCCAAGGGTGAGCTCAGCTGTCACATCCCCCATGAGGCCAGCCTGCCCTGATCACCACAGCTGTTAGCACTCTCCTCTCCTTCATCCTCCCACATCACTCTGCATTTATGAGCTAGCATCTTGTATATCACTTGTAACTGACTTATCTGGATAAAGATTGGATCCCAAGAGTCAACTGTAAGTTTCTCAAGGGAAAAAAACTGACTTTATATGCCCAGGTCCTAGCCCAGAACCTTGCACATAGTAAGCATTTAATAAATGCTTGTGAAGCAGATGGGGAGAAGGGAAGATTCAAGGTCCTGGGGGAGACAGGAGTGAATGAAATCAGTGGAACAGGTAGAGGAATTACTTTGAATGAGGAAAGGTATAGCTCTTCTGTGACCAGAATAAAGGAGGAGGGAGGGGCTGATGATGCTGAAAAAGAACAGACAAGGGAAGCAGAGGGAGCTCACCCCAGGTGTCCTCAGTCTCAGTAAAAGCAGAAGGCAGGGTCGTCTGCTCTAAGTGTGGCATTTGGGGGTCAGATCGGCAGCAAAAAGGGAAAGGTTGGACCATTAACTGGAGGAAATGAGACCAGGAGTCATTAAGGGAATGGGAGATGGCTCATCCAGCAACAGCAAGGAATCTCTATGGGTGAAGTGAGCTTATTTCATGATTTTCTCTAGTGATTCCCAGCAGACCTGGAGAAGGAACTGGGGAGGGTGGGTTATAGGCTGATTTCCCAGGTCAGGAGTGGCAGAAAGTCAGGGGGAAGGGCTGCAGCAGAGATTTCAGAGACAAACCTCTCACGTTTTCAAAAGGGAATCAAGACTCTTGGTGCCCTGAAGCACTGAAGGTGGCTCCTTCAAGTGGGCTATGGATCCTTGACTGAGAGGGTGGTACCTCCATACTAGTAAAAAAATTAGAAAAATAGAGTTTTGGGGAAAAGAGAATGAATTCAGTGGAATTTAAAGAAACGGAAGTGAAGATGGAGAAGCAGACTGGAACGTTATGGAGTAAACCCTATGCCGCCCTGCCCCTAGCCCCAGCCTCACCCCCACCCCACAGATGAATCAGCATCGCTATCATATGAGGCAAAGTTACAGAGTGGGGATGTACATTTATGATAGACAGAGGGCAATGGGTTACGTACCTTTATCAAGATCAGGTGAGAAGAACAAAGGGGTGATGACCCCTGTGTTCTCTCAGCAGGAAGAAGGGCTGTGATAGAAGGGGAGAGGCAGCAGAAAGGAGGAAATAAATTCATTGGGGACTTGAAGGGGGAGTCTGAACCCAGTGGGGGAAGGGGTTGCTCTGAAGGACTTTGTGTCTGCAATGGGAAATGGAAAACTCTTGGGAGTAACTGGTAGACTGGGAGACCGCCTTCTTTGAAAGAATATGTAACTCCCTGGACAATATCCTGCTTCAGAAAATGGGATATAAGCTGGCCCCTTCTTCACTTTTTCTTACACTTTTCTCCCCTTGACATACTCTATGATTCAGCTACACTGACCGAGTTACTCATCCTCACACACAACACCATCTCCATGCCTTTGCATTGGCTCTCTGCCATGCTCAGGATGCTTTCCTCTTCATCTCTACTTCCTGGCATCCCTAACTCCCTTCAAGACTCAGTTCAAATCTCACCTTCTACTGGAGGGCTTTCCCAGCCCTGCCTCCCCCCCCCCCCCAGAAGCTAGTGCTTCCCTGCTCTTGGATTCCCTCCCGTGGATCTTATTTCCATTTTATCTCACCCAATGGAAAGCAATCTCCTTGAGGGCAGGGATCCTGTTTTTGTCTTTCCTTGTAGCCCCAGCACCTAACACAGTGCCCAGCGCAGAGTCAGTGTTTATTGATTAACTGATATGTGAGCTTCTAGGGGTAGTCAGACATTCACAAGGAGAGGTAGTTGGACATAGATTCAGAGACAAGATGGCACAAACAATGAGAAGGAGAATGATCAGGAGGAGAACAGAGGGTCAAAATAGACCACGATTCAGGACACAGGGTAATTTCTACCATGGGATCCTTCTTTAATCCATTCCTTCTAAGAGTGAAACAGAACGGGAAGAAGGGAAGATGGAGTGAGACCTATAAAGCAAATAAAATAGAAGTTGCTTTAAGAGGGAGCTCAAACCCAGGACTTCAAAAAACTTAATTTGATGAGGAACACAAAGAGATTAGAGAAAGAAAAAATAAGGATAAAGACCATGAATCAGAATAGCCAGGAAGGGAGAAGAATGTAATAAGAGAACAAAGCAAAATGAATGTTGGAAACTAAAAATAAATAAATTAATTTAAAAAATAAATTTAAAAAACAGTAAAAAGAGAGAACAAAGCAAAGAAATTCTTATAAAAATGCGTGGGAAAGAGCTACAGAGTCTGAATGCAGATTGAAGCAAACTGCTTGCTCTCTCTTTTGTGTTTTGTTTTGTCCCTTCTTTCTGGTTGTTCACTCCATTGGTTATAATTCTTCTTTACCACTTGACTAATGTGAAGGTATTTGTAGATGTTGGATTGCATGCTGCTGTGGGGGGGGTGGGGGGGGAGGAAGGGAGAGAGGGAGGGGGAGAAAATTTGGAACTCAAGGGATTGTGGAACTGAATGTTGTAAACTAAAAGTAAATAAATAAAATTTTTTAAAAAGAAGGAAATAGGAAGAAACGATTCCCCCCTGTCCCAAATTTAGTGGTAAGTTTTCATAAAATAAAAGTCTAAAGAAAGCTCAAAACAAAACAAAACAAAAAAGCATAGGAAAAAAACCCTAAGAAACAAAAGAAGTTGGAGGGATGGAGAGGAAGGGGATTTTGAACTAACCACAACTGAAAGGGGAAAAAGAGGGAGGAAAAGGGGGGAACAGAGCTACTAGGTTAAAAGATAAAGAAATCAATCATTTAAGCAAATTCCCCAAACTAAGGGAAGGGTTGACAAATAAAGTAGAGGGTAAGGAGGGAAGAAAAGCTTGTGGGAATAACATTTCATCAAGGCAGTTTAAACAAAACTAATCATAGTGTCAATGTGAGGTAGAAGATAGAAAAAATATACATATATATATTTTAAAAATGGCCCTTTTCCGTGCGGCCATTGGCAGCGTCCTAGGCAATCAGTCAAGCAATCAATGAACATTTAAGTGCCTGCTATGTGCCAGACACCATGCTAAGTGCTATGGGTACAAAGACAAAAGCCCCTGTCCTCAAGGAGCCTACATTCTAAAGGAGGAAACAACGTATGTATGTATGTATGCATGCATGCATGTGTATTGTGTATGTGTGTATGTATGTATGTGTGTGTGTATTTTGGACACATACAAACCAGATACAAAGTGACCTTGAAGGAGAAGGCACTAGAACTGGAGGGATCATGTGGAAAGGGGGGCTTGAGCTGCACCTTGAAGAAAACTCAGGGTGGGAAAGGGAATGGAAGGAACATTTCTGTAGCTCCTACAATGGCCCGGAAAACATCATCATTTGCAAACATCATCTTATTTGATCCTCACATCAAACCTTCGAGGTCAGTGCCATTATTGCCTCCATTGTACAATTGAGGAAACTGAGGCAGACAGTGGTTAAGTGCCTTGCCCAGAGGCACTCACTAGGAAATCTGTGAGGCTGGATTTGAACTAGGGCACTTTCAGAGTAGTAGGTGTAGAGGTAGAGGTGAGGAGAAGGGGCACTCTAGGCATGCAGGACAAAGACACAGAGGAGGGAGATGAAGAACTATGTGGAACACTCATATGAGGAATGGGAAGGCCAGTTTATCTGCACTTCGGGGTGTGTGGAAGAGGGGAGTCATGTGCAATGAAGCTGGGAAGGTGGAGTGAGATCAAGCTGAAAGGGGTTTTAAGGCCAAAGAGAGGCATTTCTGTTTTATCCGAGAATGAATAGAGTTTACCGAATATGGAAAGAGGCTGGTGGCATAGTCTGACCTGTGACTTAGGGATATCAGACTGGTGGTTGTGAAAAGGATGGATGGGAGAAGGGAGAGATTTGAGGCAGGTGGGTAATGTGCAGTGGAGTCCAGAGGAGAGCCATTGAGCGCCTGGACTAGGGCAGAAGTTGTGGGACTGAAGAGAAGGGGACAAACATGAGAGATCTTGGAAGGGGAGAGACTGCAAGATTTGCCAGCTCATTGGGAAGTCAAACATAGCACCAAGGTTGTGAACTTGAGTGACAGGAAAGATGGTGGTGACTGCTACAGAAATACAGGAAGCTCGAGGAACTTTGATAATGGGCTTGGGTTTATTAAATTTGAGATGTCTATAGAACAACTGGGTCAAAATACCCAGCAGGCAGTGTTGATGTGGGGCTGAGGTTCAGGATAGAGGCCAGGTCTGTCTGTAGATACAGAGCCATTGACCAAGGTAAACAGAGCAGGTGATAGAGAGAGGGAAGAGAGAACAGGACTGAGTGGCTGGGAACACCCACACTCAGGGGGTGAGTTATGGAGGAAGACCTAGCTAAGGACCATGAGAAGAGGTGGTCAGACAGCTAGGAGAACTTGGTCAAATCGTTCAATTCTTCTTGCCCTCTGTTTTCTCATCTCTAAAATGACAGGGGAGGATTACATGATCTCTCAGGCCCTTTCCAGAACTAAATCGATGATTCCATGTGGAAGAGACAAGATCTGTTCTGTTTGCTTATCAAGCGCCTGTGTATTGTGAAGGCTTCCTTCGATCAGAGACTTGAAAGGCACTGGGCACAGGGAACACTGAACACCATCACAAAGAACTGAAACCGATGCCGGATTCAGCAGCCCCTGAGTCAGGCACCAGCCAGCTCTAGATCTGGGGCCCTCCCTCTGGTCCCATTCAGAACAAAGACCAAAATCAGCATCAAATTAGAAGAAAAGCTAACAATGAGAGCGCACTGTGAGCAATAGCAGCATCTTTGAAGCGACCTGTTCAAAGGAGCCACTGAGGCCAAAAAGTGGAAAAAGAAAAAAGGCAAGAGACTAACCTTGATCATCACCATTTTTGCAAAAGATTAACTGATATGAAATCGTCACCACAACAAAGAGACCCAAAGAGCCCTGAAACCACCTCAGCCCGCCACCACTTGATCTCCTTGCCAAGCAGAGGGATGTGGCTGCCACGGCAACCCTTCTTCAGAACACAAACTCATTTGTAGGACACCATGGAGGCTGTCGGAAGAGGACACACAGTATTGCCCTTATCAGACTGCAAAGCAGGGAAAGTGAAAACAAGTCCTCAGAATCTCAGTGTGAGATCCAAACGAGCTATATCATACCAAGAGCATTCACTGATAAAGTGGGCAGGAGGGCAACAAACAGACATAAAACAGGGGGAAAAAGTCAGCATTTCCATTCAATTTTCCCCAGTGCCTCAAGGATAAATATTCCAGCTTCTCTATTTAGCATTTAAAGCTCTTCACAAGCTGGCTGCTACTTACTTGTCTTTCTCCCGAGATCTCTGATCACTACACTTTCACATATTTTTTTGGCCCTGGACACACTAGACTACTTGTGGCTTCCTGTAAATGATGTTCCATCTCCTGCTTTTGCCAAGGCTGTGCCCCATGCCTGGAGTACCTTCCCTCCCTAAACCTCTAAATCCCTTCCAGGCTCAAGCACCTAAACAAAACCTTTCCAGATTTCCCCAGTTGTTAGCATTCTCCCTTATGGGACTCATCCCTGTCTCTGTCCCTAATAATTTTTGTGACGCTGCTCTCTTGGTTCTTCACTTGCCTGATGAGTTTCTTCTCAATCTTTGCAGCAGCAGCAGTAGCATCAGCAACATCCATACCCAAATCAATCAGCAAGCATTTATTAAGCTCCTACTCTGTGCTAGGCACTGGGCTATGCACTAGGGTCACAAAGAAAATGCAACAATCCTTCCCCTCAAGGAGCTTATGTTCTAAAAGGGAAATAACATGGGCATAAACAAGCATATATATATATGTAAATCTCTTCAGTGGCAAGCTGAAAGGACCAGGAAAGACTCCCCATAGAAGATATTACTTCAGCAGAGTGTTAAAGGAAACACAGATTTTTTTTTTAAAGAAAAGAAGGGTAATAAATAAATAAATAAATAATGAATTTGGAAAAACACAATTAGCACCTCCCCCCTAAAAATAAAGGAAACACAGAATTCTAAGGGGTAGGGGTTTCCTTCTTTTTCCCTCGATACAGCTTCAATCTCAGTGACCTCATCTGCTCCCATAGGTTCCATATCACCCCCACATAGATCACTCCCTGATCTTAGATCCAGCCTGAGTCTTGATCATGAACTTCAATTCTACATCACTGCCAATTCCAAATGGACGTCCCATAGGCATCTCGCATGAAAATGCCTAAAATAGAACTCATTACCTTTCCCTCCAAACCCGACCCTCTTCTGAACATTCTTTTTTCTCTCAAGGGAACTACCATCTTCCCAGCCTCCCAGGTTCACAACCTCATCTTGTCACTCCCTCCAGTCTGCTCCCATATCCCATCTATTGCCAAACTTTGTTGATTGTCCCTCCACAGTATCTCTGGCATCCATCTCATTTTGTCCAATCATACAGCTACTTCCCTTCCACCCTGCCCACACTGCTGCCCGTTCAGGTGCTCATCTCCTCTCATCTAGATTATTGAAAGAATCCCCTAATAGGTATCCCCGCCTTACACACTGGCCAAAGTAACACTCCTAAAGGATTGGTTTGACCATGTCCCTCCACAGTGCAATCAACTCTAATGCTTCCTTCAGAATTGTGATCTCAGACAAGGTGAGTAAAAATAGGCTTGATTTAAAAAGACCAACAGGAATGCCACATTATGCTGAAAGGTACTGTAAACAAGAAATTAATATCAAAACTTCCAAAAGGATGTGCATCTAAAAAAGAAAACCTTGGAACCCCCCCAATCTCTTTTGCTCTTTGGTCTTTTGAAGCCTTAAATACCTTCCTCTCTGAAACTGTCTCCCATGTACTCTGAGTATATCTGTTCGTACATACACGTTTCACCCGTTAGACTGTGAGCTCCTTGAGGCAGGTACTTTCTTTTTTTTGCCTTTCTTTGCATCCCCAGCCTTAAAAAAACTATATCCTTAGTGTTTAGCGTAGTCTATGGAACCTAGTAAGCACTTAATAAATGCTTCATAGCCCGCTTTGTGATCTGGCCTCAACCTACCTTTCCAACCTTATTGTCGATCACTATGTTTTCAGTCTTCAGCCAAGCTGGCCTTCTAGCTGTTCCTCATTCACAAGAACCTACCCTTCTTCTCTGCACATTTGCACAGGTTGTGCCCCTTGCCTGGAATGCCCTTCTTTCTCCAACTCCTTATTCCATTCAAAGCTTGGCTCCAGTGCCCCTTCTCATACAAAGCCTTTCTTGACAGTCTTCCTTCCCTGGCTGTTAGTCCCTCCTCCTGCAACTTACCTTGCATATATTTTGTATCAACAAGTTAATCATGCGATCAAGTATTTATTAAGAACTTACCATGTTCTCGTCACAGAGCAGGGTGAGAACAGAGGTCCTTACAAGCTAGTAAAGAGTGGTGGCAAGTACAAATATAAGTGCATACAAAAAGATACAGAATAGGTACAATATGGGGGAGCACTATGAGGTGGGAGACTCAGGAAAGACTTCTTGTAGGAGGGAATGACTTGAGGTGAAGAAAAAGAGGAATTCCAAAAGGCAAAGGGGAGGAGAAAGTAAATTCCAAGCACAAAAACACAGACACAGGAGAGGGAGTGCTATGTGAAGTATAGTGAGATCAGTTTGTCTAGACCAGAGAATATATTGGGGGAGTAATGCATATTGGAGGGAGTGACAGAAAGTCAAGTTGGGTAAGCAAAAGGTTCTGTTCTTTCAATTAAACTGAGATATGTTGAGCCCAATGGGGGAACTCATTCACACTGTGTAATGCTTGGTAACCTATATTATTTCCTAATTTCTGTTTGCTATTTGCTTGGATAAATGGGTTTATTCACAATTCGCTAAGAATTGTTAGACTAGGGGTGGCTAGGTGGTGCAGTGAATAGAGAGCTGGCTCTGGAGTCAGGAGGACCTGAATTCAAATCTGGACTCAGATACTTAACACAAAAAACTAGCCATGTAGCCTTGGGCAAGTCATTTAAACCCAATTGCCCTACCTTCCCCCTGCTGAAAAGAAAAAAAAAAGAATTATTGGACTATATGAAATATGAGAGTAACATTAAAAAAACAACAATATCATATTTCAAGAAATCATGAAAGAAACCTGCCCAGATATATTAGAACCAGGGGGCAAAATGAAAATAAAAAGATTTTGCTAGTCACTTCCCTAAAGAAATCCCTGAAATGAAAACTCCCAGGAACATTTTGGTTCAAATCCAGAGCTTCCTGGTTTAAAAAAAATACTGCCAATAGCCAGAATGCAAGAGTTCAAGTACTGAGGAGCCACAGTCGTTATCACACAAGATTCAGCAGCTAACACTACAAAGGAGAAGAAAGCTTGGTATTTGACATTCCAAATCACAAAAGATATAGGCTTACAACCAAGGATAACATACTCAGCAAAATTTAACAGGAGAAAAAAAAAGATAAATCTTAAAGAAAATAGAAGACTTACAAGCATTTTAAATAAAAAGACCAGATTAAAGTAAAAAATTTGAAATACAAATACAGGAGTTAGGAGAAACATAAAAAGGAAAATATGAGCAAGCAATCAGAAGCAACTATACAAGGATGAAGTATATATGTTCTAATTGGGGGGGGGGAGTTGTTGCAAATGTTCCCTAAAGACTCTAATGTCATTAAGAGTCAAATAAAACTAGGTTTTTAAGTGGTGTTAGTATATTTTGATAGTCTTAGGAGAAGAAATGAAAGGAAAAGGAAAAGGAGCACACTAGGGAAGAAAGAGGGAGAAAGGAGAAAGGAACTATTTCACGTAATTGGAATGCACAAGTAGAAGACTGCAAGAACAAGGAAAAAGGGGCACGTGTTACTTGTGCCCCACTTTCAGCTGGACTCGTCAAAGGAAGGTGAGACACATATATACAGTTTGGTGTAGAAATACATTCAACTCAACAAGCAACAGGAGTGAATAAAGAGAAGGGAAAGGTGGAATAAGAGGGATAGTAAATTTAGGGATGGATTAATGATAAGCAAAGCAAACTCTAACATCAGAAGGTAGATTGTGAAGAGAATGGGGCCAAAAGAAAAGATAGAAATGGTAAGAAATAGAGACTTGAGGGGTGGCCAGGTGGCTCAGTGAGTAAGAGCACCGGCCCCAGAGTCAGGATGACCTGGGATTGAATCCGGGCTCTGATACTTAGCACCACACCCAGAAATAACTGGCCATGTAACCTTGAGCAAGTTACTTTACCCCAATTGCTTTTAAAAAAAGAAATAGAGACTTGAGTCTGGATAAGAGAGAGAAAAGAGAGGGAAGGGAACAGAAGCAGGTTGCATCAAGCATATAACATGTATGCTGAGCATCTGCCTTCTCTCTCTTCAACATCTCCTTTTCTTGTAAAGAAGGAGCAGAGAGCAAAGAGAGGATAAAGTCTGAGAGGAGAGGATGATGTAAAATACACAATTATCTGAGAATGTGAATGGGATGAATTCACCCATAAAATGGAAGAGGATTGTAAAATGGATTATAAAGCAGAATCCATTTTTTCCCCCAGAAAGATGGAGTTAAAATAAGGAGCAAAATATACTTGAGTTAAATTAAAAAAAAAAACAGCAGGTGGAGCAATAAGGCAACAATAAAAATAGACATGATTAAAAGACACAAACAGGGATATAACATTATGCCAAAGATACTATAAAAATGAATTAATATCAATATTCAATATGCATTCTCCAAATGGCTTTGCATCTAAAAAACTATTTGGGTATGTGAGGGTGAGGAAGAGTAAGGAGTCCAGGGTGATGATTTGTTGGTTACATATAAGCTTGTAACTTATTAGAGTAACATTGAAACGTTCTACTCCAGTAAGAAGCCCCTCTTAGGCACATTTTCAGCTCATACAAAATTCCTTGATAAATGCAACCACAGACATAATGATGTTCAACAGTCCTCTCATTACTAGAAGGTATGAAACAGGGAGGAGTGTGCTTGCCAGAGGTGTTCAACATTGTCATCGAGTATGTCTTGCAGAAGTCTGCCTAACATTTTTACCACTGGCATGGCAGAAAGAAAGCTTGACTTGACATTGGGAAGAATTTGAGTTTGAGTACCACCCTTGATAGTCACTAATTCCTTGACCACAGGCAAGTTATTTAACATCTCTGAACATCGTATCCCTCATTTATATAATGAGGATTGCAATTCGTATAAATCTCCGCAGGATGACTGTAAGGATCAAATACGATAATTATATAAGAGCCTTTTGTTGCCTTTAAAGTGCTATGTAAACATCAGTTGCTGTAGTTGTTATTACATGTGGTTTTCTCATCAAATTTGTCACCAAGCTAGGAGGGAGAACTAGCATGTTGGGTCCCCCCAAAAATCAGGATCCCAAAAGATCAAGTCTAGAACTTTGGGGTGAACTGTATAGTTGAAAATTTCACAGGGATAAATGTAAAAATCTCTTACACTTGGGTTCCCAAAAGTCAGCTTTGCAAATACAAGATGAAAGGAGATATCACCAAGCAGTGATTTATCTGGAAAAGATCTAGGGGTTTAGTGGACTGCAAACTCAATCATGAGTCATCAAGGTGATATAGCAGCCAATACTAGGCTTCATTAAGAAAGGTAGAATATCTAGGGGTGGGAGGTGACCCTACTAGTTCCATTATATTCTACCCTGGTCAGGCCATATTTGCAGATTTTTGCCCTGTTTTAGGCATCACATTTTACCAAGGACTTTGGTAAGCTATGGAATGTCTAGAAGAGGGAACCCAGAATGGTGAAGGGGCTTTTGATCATGCCGTATCGGTAAACAAGCATTTATCAAGTGCCTACTGTGTGCTATATGAGAATAGGTTAAAGGAAGGGGGGATATTCAGCCTGGAGAAGAGAAGACTCAGGTCAGTATGACAGCTATAGTCACATGTTTGAAGGGCTTTCATACGGAAATTTCTCCTGAGTTCTAGAGGTCAGAACTAGGAGCAAGGACTGGAAGTCAGAGACAAATTTGAACTAGAGATAGTGAGTTCTTCCTCAGTGGAGATCTTCAGAGAGAAGGTGTCTCTTGTTGCAATATATAGGGTTTTTATTCAGATCTGGATTGAACTAGGTGTCTTCCAAATTCCTTCCCAAATCTAAGATTCTGTGATTCCATAAAGACATAAATGAAAGAGGGATTCCCTATAGAGACAGATCCTTCAGAATTTCCCATTTTTGTATGTGATTGGGTTGATTTTCAACAAGCCCCAAAACATTGCAGGACCTCTTCAATGAGATCCATAATTATTCATAAGAGAAAGGCTTAACAGTACATAAAGGAAAAATTAGGTAGATGAAAAAAGTGTATTAGCTGATCTGGGAGGAGCCATTGTCCATCCAGTCTACCCACAATGCACATAAATACACATACCTCCACAGAGGTGCTTCAGGTGGACAGTGAGTCTCGTACAGAATGGAGTAGCAGAAAGAGAATGAACTGGGTTACATTTGCGAAATTGCATTGTGCTTTTGACAAACCCAGGATTCTCCTTGGTACAATCACCCTATCTTTTCAATACCAATATTATCTTGGCAGTGTTTGATGATTTAGGATTTTGTAGTTCCATAATCTTGATGGATTCAAAGTTGCAGATGAACTAAGATGATCTGAGACACAGAATGGAAGCAAGCTGGCCACAGCATATCAACTCATCCATCAACCAATAATCATGTGTTAAGTACTCACTCTCTGCCTGGCCCTGGGCTAAGCACAGAAAATACAAAGAAAAAGTAAAAGTAGTGCCCTCCTCTCCCCATTGATGACTTAAAGGGACATCAGTGAAATGTGAGATTGGAAACAGGAGTTTGTTAATTATCTAGTAGGAATGAGTATCCTCCCCCCCCCCCCGGCAATGTAAACAAACAAATAAACAAAAAAGACCTAGAGGCAGGCCTCCAGGACACTGAGTAGAGAACATAAACTTCTTGAGGGCAGCTACAGTCTTTTGCCTTTCTTTGTACCTTTTTGCACTTAGCACAGTGACTGGAACCTAGTCGCTTCTTAATAAATGTCTGTTGACTGTTGACAATGGTTTAGGATTTAAAGCATAAGAGGGAATCTCTGCACTGATATAATCTCAAATCCAATGAATTACTTGCCTGTAATGGCTTTATTTTAAAATTCCAAATTTCAGGCTTTAAGGATTTCCATTCAATCTTTTCCTTTCCCTAAGTAGCTAACAGGTTACTTTCCCATAAGTCTGGGGGTAAGTAGCTGATGGCATTGGGGTCCATCACAGGCAAAAGTCAGTCACTTGCCTCAGAAGTCTTTCTGTGTTTCTCTGTCTCTTCTTTTCCCTCTTCTCTCTTCTCTTCCTCCCCCCCCCCCCCCTTATTTCTTCTCCATTTTCTATTATTTCTTATGTTTTGCCTTCTCTCCAGCTTGTGCCTCAGTCCTGCCAGTGGCACCTAGTGGTGCCCATGGGTGTTGCTTACCCTAATTCCTACCATCTACTCTTACTAGGCAAAACTATTTACCTCTATTGAAAGCTGAGGCTTCATCCATGGAGTTCTGCCTGCCTAGAAGGAAGAAGAGTCTGTTTATGCAGCATTGTGTAGAATTGTGAGAAATTTGAGAGCTGGAAGGGACCTCAGGGGCCATCTAGTCCAACCCATACACACAAAATCCCTACTCTAACATACCTGACAAGGAGATTTCTGTGGGATGAGAAATACTGTCCCTGATCAGGGAATAGAGCTGACATTCTAAAGGAAGAGATGAGACAGACATAAATGGAAATGCCCCAAGGGTACAGTTATCAAAAACATACCCAAAAAACCCACAACCCTATGAAGTAACCAGGGTGGTCAGAGCAAGGTAAGGTTCATCAGAGAACAAAACCTTCATGAAAAAAGCAGCTGGATTTGGACCTGAGGTCAGGGCACATAACTTCTCTTTGCCTCAATTTCCTCATCTATAAAAAGGGAATGATTATAGCATCTACCCCCCAGAGCTGTTATGAGGATAAAAGGAGATAACACATGTAAAGCATTTTTCAAATCTTAAAGTTCTATATAAATGCTTAAAAAATTTATTGGTGTTTATGCCCAGTAATATAGACAGCAGAACCTACTTGTCAGAATTGTTGAGATCAAACAAGATCTAAGCAGAGTATTTTGTAACCTTAAATTGCTATGTGAATGCTAGATGACAATAATAATTATAAATGAATAATTATAATTTATTCAAGGGAAGCATATCATAGGGGATAGGACAGACTCAAAGAATGACAGAATTGGAATTGTATATATCTCATCTGACCCCTCCACTTTCCTCCCCCCATCCCATATACAAATTCCTTCTTCAGCATTTTTAACAGGTGTTATGTTTGGATATCTCAAGGAACAGGGAACCCATTAAACACCCAAGCAACCCATTTCATTTTTTTTTTGCCTTTTTTTTAGGGCAATTGGGGTTAAGTGACTTGCCCAGGGTCATACGGCTAATTTTTGTGTTAAGTGTCTAAGGCCAAATTTGAACTCAGGTCCTCCTGACTCCAGGGCCGGTGCTCTACTCACTGTGCCACCTAGCCACCCTGACCCATTTCATTTTTAATAGCTCTAATTAAGTTTTTTCTACCATATTTTAATTTATGCCATTTACTTTTATTTTACCTTCATTTCCGAACAAATCTTCTGTATCCAGTAGCCATTTCTTATGACAAACACTTTTTAGAAGGAGGGAGAGCAAAGAAGACCAATGCACACTTTGATCATGTTGGATAGCGCATGCAATATTAATAGTCCTCCACCTCCGCAAAGAAGGGAAAGTGATGCTTTAAAAAAATCCTCTTGAGGGGAGGGCGGCTAGGCTTGGTCATTCTAATCGCACAATTTAGGTTTTTTCTGTTTACCTTATTTAGCTCAAGTGGGCTCTGTTTTCATGGTACTGCTAAGTTCACCGTTCATCAATTCATATATATCTTTTATGCTTCTCTAAATCCGTCATATTCATCATTTCTTACAATAATTATATTCCATCCTTTTCATGTTTCAGAGTGTGTGTTTTTTATCCATGCCCCTAATTGATGGGCTCCCACTTTGTTTCCCTTTCTTAGCTACCAAAAGGAAGGTATGGAAGAGGGAAACAAATATGTATTAGGCACCTGCTATGTACCAGGTACTACGCTAAGTTTTGGTATACAAAGGAAAAGCAAAGACAATCTCTGCCTCCAAGGAGCTCCAGTCTAATGGGTCACAGGATACAGGCAGATATGTAGTCACTTTGCCAAGTCACACATGGCACTTAGTAAGTATTTAACGAGTGCTTTTGGACTTTTAGAGTCTCTGTCTCTCCATACACACACACTCTCTCTGTCCCCTTACATATATGTATATGTATATACACATAGTACATATACACACAACTCTATGTACATTTGATATATGCACATAGATGTATATATTATATATACATAGTCTCTATGTTTCAGATATCTTATAACTGTAAGGCCTACTTACAAGTAAATCTCAAATCTGTATCTCCAGCCCATTCCTCATCTAAACTAAAGCTTTGCTTTTCTGGATTATGGGGTCTTCACTACAATTTCCAGGTGCTCCATGTCTCTCCCCACTCCAGTCCATCTTCCACTGGGCTTGCAAATTCATCTTCCTAAAGCACAAATCTGCCCTTGTCATCCCACTCCCTTCTCCCCCCACAACTCAATCAGCTGGAGTTGGCTACCTATTACTTCTAGGATCAAACATAAAATCCTCCTTTTGGCTTTTAAAGCCCTTCAGAACCTGTCCTCCCTCCACGTTCCCAGCTTTCTTACCCCTCACTCGCAACTCCCACCCCCCCCCCCCCCATATTCTGATTCGGTGGCATTGCCTCCATCTCCTCACTCCTGGTATTTTCGATGGCTATCCCCCATACCTGGAAAACTCCCCTTCTTTATCTCTGCCCTCTCCTTCCCTGAATTCCTTCAAGTCTCAGCTGAAGGCTCACTTCCTGCAAGAAGTCTTCTAGTTCTCCTTCCCCCTGAGACTACCCCAGATTTCTCCTGTAGATAGATATCTTGTTTGTACCTAATTGTTTGCATGCTGCCTCTTCCGTTAGGTTGTGAACTCCCAGAGCAGGGACTGTCTTTTTGCCTTGCTTTGTGTCCTCAGTGCTTAGCACAGACCCTGGCACATAGTAGGGACCTAATTAATTCTTGTTGACTTGACTTAATTTGACTCTTGTCATTTCTTTCTAAATTTCTTTCCATCAGTCTCAAACTCTACTTGTCTAAAACCATGCTCCTAGTCCCACTCCTGCCCCACAAAATCATCTGTTCTCCCAACCTTGCTACTTCTGTTAATGATACCTCTATTTCCCAGTCACCCAGGCTCAAAACCTCAGTGTCATTTTAACCCTTCTGTCTCTCTTGCCTCCCAGATCCAATCAATCACCCAGTCCCGTCAATTCTTCTGTCAAACCCTCTCTTACATCCAAACTCCTTGAGGGCAAAGCCTCCCCTTCTTCATCTTTATGGGCACACAGTAAGCCCTCAGGGGAGGGTTGGAGGAGCTGTTCTCCGTTCCCACTGGGGGTGTGATCTTTGGGAAGAGCAGAGTGGAGCTATCAGAAGGGCCAGAGAAGGACAAGAGCCCTGACAGATAACGGCTGGGATTCCTAACAAGTCGCCTTCATTCAGCCCTGAGCTCTTGTCTCAGAGAGGTGCTTTTTCTTAACCCTTAGAGAATCCCAGGGATGATTTGTCACCAGGGTTATTAGCATTTCTCCCTGGATATCGACAGCTTGTCTTTCCTCCCTCCAACCAGTGACTGATTTCTTCAAATGCTCGCCAAATACAACCCAAGTCGCCATGGTAAACGTATTGACAGAATCATATTAACGGCTGCTGAGCATTTACAGGGTTGTAAGTTATGCAAAAAAAAGGTAAGAAAACACACAGGGAAATAAACCAAGTCCAATCAACAATGACAATTATTTATTTAGGAGGTGCTGGTGGAAACAGTTTTTTATATTTTAATTGCTAATTATAGTCTCTCAGTGAAGGGTGGCCTTGGACAAAGTTACCTACGGTTCCTTCTTAAACCCAGCCATTAATATTTGAAGATACTCAGTTCTGTAATTGTGTATGTGTGTGGTTGACCTGCCCACATTTATCTCAAAGGAAGGAGGAAAGGGAGAGAAGGAGCTGGGATTCCCAGCAGTTCCTAACCACCCTATTTCCTTTGCTAGACCAATCTTGTACAGAGGTTCACACACTCAGCTGGACCACATCATTTACCTCAGTACTTTGTTGTGGTGGTTGTTGCTTTTAAACCTGGGGAAGGTTCAATAAGCAGAATTGTGCTCTAAGCCACCACATTACCCCTGATTTTTCAAAGCAATGACCTATCTTTCGTAAGTTAATTTGCACCTTTTATTGGGAGATATGTGTTGCTTTGGGCAAGACACTAACCGACTATGCTTCAATTTCCTCTCCCTAGGTGCTTCGATGAGACCCTTCTAATAAAGGTAGTAACTAACCCTCTGGGCCCTGGGACTAACAGAGGGTAAACCAAAGTGACGAAGCCTGGGTCCTTTGGCTACAAGTCCTCGCCGTCTCCCATGTTTCCAACTTCACATGCTTCTTGAGGAATCTAATCCACGAGGAATTTAATCTGTCCGTTTGCCCGCATCTCATCAGCAATGCTTTGTTGAGGAATGTTTGATGTCACAAGGAAAAGGCCTCAGAGTCTTTTAAAGCCTTTCTGATGTGAACCAGAAAAATCACGTTTTGTCAAGAGTGCACTCAACTTGAACCTCAAAAGATTCAGAACCCAGAAACCACATGGTTCAAGTGGGATTTAAACTGGGCAAAATCACTTCCTTGTCCTTCCCTGGGAGTCCCTCCCTGTCCTTTGTGTTTGAAGTCTCTGCCTTGACTCTGCTGGGGTCCTCTCACTCACAGGAGTCCCCCACTCCTTTTAGATTGGCTATCACTGCAAAAAGAAAATCCCTTCATCTGCCCTCCCCCTTCCCTACCAGGGCTGCCCAAGCCCCACCCTCATCCCTCAGCTGGAGGGCACTCAATGCTCTGGTCCCAAGAGGCCCTTGGTTGCTTCTGGTGAAGGTCAAATGATTTACAGAGCCAATGAACTGCTGATTACGTCCTTAATCGAGATGTTTAACAGTGCACAAACCAGAGGTCCCCATGCTTCAGGCCCAAACTGGAGCCTGCTCCAGGGACTCTCCATCTACCAGCTCCCCAGGCAGAGCCCATTTAGCTGGGCTTGACCAGAGTAAGTCCCAGGCTTGCCATGCAAGATGAGTGACAGATGAGGTCAGACTATCAGATGTTCATAACAGGAATTTGGGAATGCAGTAGGTGTTTCAGCTGACTCATTAGAGTGGGACTTTAGCAGACATTGGATGGAATGATGGGAAGATTTATCCTACTGAACTCCCAGGGTTATTGTGAAGCAAGGTCTGTAAACCTTAATGACGCCACAGAAATAGTTGTGTTCATAATGCCAGAGAAGCCGGCTTGAAGCTGAGGCAAAGAAAGGTCAGGGACCAGGGAAGAACTGGCAAAGCCTTCCTGCTAAGCAGGTAAGCTAAGCAGGCCAGAGGAGAGTTCCAGGTTGGAAATGATGCCTGTAGAAGAGACAGATGGACCTGTGGACTAGATAAGCCAGGTTAGGATGGAGGTGAGTGACTGACACAGACCCTTGGCAAGTCACTTCCTGTCTCAAAACCTCCCTTTCCTCACTTGTGACAATTGGGATTTGTGCTAAACCGTCTCCAAGGTGCCTCTGAGTTCTAAATCCTATGGCCCATAAATGAGATGGGAGTGATGGAGGATTTGGAAGTTGGAAGCAGAGTTAGTCAGCTCTCAGCAATCTGGTCATCTCCATTCTAATAGGTTTCTGAACCAGGCTTTGAGTAGCCCAGCTTCACCCTCTCCCAGCCCCCAGTCACCCCCTTCTTCCCAGGCAGAGCTGGTTTCATGATGAGAGTTTGTATTTTTGTCTCATTTGGACCCCCGAGGAACCTTGGCCATAAGGCCAGTAGACTGTTATGCCAGGGCTGGGATGGGTGAGATCCCCCCTGGATCATCTTCACTGCTTTATTGAGGTGTGAGGGCTGGTATCACCTGTTTCTTTCAGGGTTTCACTCTCCAACTTGGAAAACTCCAATAGTAAGAGACACTGGTCAGAGGTTAACAAATAGGCTAAAAGATATTCAGAACAAAGTATTCAAACAGTTTCTTACCAGATCCTATTAAATACCCACTCCTTGAAGCCTGTAAGATCCAGTATAGATTTCTGCCATTGTGTGAAAAGTCAATTGGGATAACATGTCCTCTTCAAGCCTGGCTATCCCAATCATGGAATGTCAGAGGTTTTATGTCGCCCAAAGCTATAAGTGGGCACTTGACCCTGGCTTCAACTCTGACCCTCTGGGATTACCATCATCCCATTTGACAGATCAGAAAACCAAGGCTTCTGGAAAGGAAATGCCTACATTGCTGACTAGCAAGAGAGTCTGCTGCAGGATTCAAACCCAGGTCTCTTCTGACTCCAGAGCCCAACCCCACTCCTACATCACATTGTTAGGAGGCCACATACCCAAAGAATCTCTAGCCTAAGGGTACCTTGATCCCCTCAGCCTCAGTCAGTCATCTGTTCACTCAGCACCTGCTCAGTAGGGACATTCACCAAACTCTGTGGGGTTTCCAGAGATTTGTCTGGATTCATTCTGAGCAGATACTGACCAGACAAAGAAGAAATGTGGCAGAATAGGATATTCTGGGATACCCACATATACATACCCAGGATACCCATAATACCCTGGGTCTGGTAGCAGGAGGCCTGGCTTGGAATTTGAAAGCCAACCCTGCTACCTGGATAGGTCCACAGAGCGATAAAAACAGGGCAAGCAAGGTTTGGGAGGAGACCCAAGTTTATATCCCAGAAGCCAACATTTCCTGGTTGTCATTTTACACTGGTACTAACTGTTGTTGACTAACTGTTGTTCTGGGTAAAAACTCAGAAATTATAGAATTGTGAATCATTATTAATACTATTATGTGAGTAACCTGGAGTGCAAATTCCTTAGGGGGTTTTAGTTTCTGTAAACAAGAAGGGATTGAGTGAAACATTTAAATCTTATGAGTCTGTAGATAAAGCCTGTTCCCTATCCTCAGGACCTTATAGTCTAATAAGGGCCATGACATTGAATATAATTGGCATGATGAGAGGTAGGGATCACTTCAGACTGGAAAGATGAGAGGAGATGGCATTTTAACTGGGTCTTCCTAGAGCAGCAGGGTTTCAGAAGATGGAAGAGGAGAGGGCTTTCCAGGTGAAAGGCAAACCAGGTGGTTTGTGTGTGCTGGGCAAGCATACAAGTCACAACTTCTGTGTGGTCCTGTCCATTAGAAGAGCTGAGCATTCACTGTAACACCTAGAATCATAGGGTCAGCAGCAAGGCCTTTAGAGAGGTAGTGTGGTCAGCATTTGGCAGACTGAGGACATACATCATCAGCCTGTGGGAAATACAATCATAGAAAAGAGATAGGGAAGAGAGGGAAGGGAAGGGGGCAGAGAAGAAAATAAGCATCTTTATATAGCACCTACTATGTGCTGGGCACTGTGCTCAGTGATTACAAATATGATCTCAATGATAGTGAAAGAATTGGAAGATGTGGTGGCTGATATTACTGATAATAGAAACATGGAGAACAGGAGGGGTGCTACAGGACGGGAGAAGGAAGGGTGAGTGGGGTCTCAATTGGAAGGAAGGGAGGGAGGAGGAAGGAAGGAAGAAGAGAGGAAGGAAGAAGGAAGGAAGGAAAGAAGGAAGAAAGGAAGAAGGAAGGAAGGAAAGAAAGAAATAAGGAAGGAAAGAAAGAAAGAAGGAAAGAAAGAAGAAAGGAGTCATCTAGGCTGGTGACATATCCTCACACCGTCAAGTGCTACCCATTTATCTGTTCTGCTACAGTACCTCTCTAAGGGCTCTGCCAGTGCTAACCCTATGATTCTAGGTGTTACAATGAATGCTCAGATCTTTTAATGGAGATAGGACTATCCAGAGGTTGTGATTTGTATGCTTGCCTGTGCACATGCAAACACCCTGATGAGAGAAAGAGAGGGGGAGAGAGAGAGACAGAGACAGACAGACAGAGGAAGAAGGAGGAGGAGGAGGATGCGGAGGTAGAAGGGAGGATGGATGGTCTGGGGGTTTTACTGGACTGTAAGCTCAGTGACTCTCAGCAGCAGAAAAGCTTGTATGTTTTTGTGTAGCTTCTGGGAGTTGGCCATCACCTGCCCAGGGTCAGGCTGCTCTGACCATGACCAGTCCACAAGTGGGGCACTATGCTCAGCTCTGGGTTGCAAATTTGAGGGAGGCTTTGGATAAACGGGAAAGTTAACAGATCAGGGCAACCAGCATGGGGCAGAGCCCTGAGTGAGAAGGGTCAAGTTAGCCTCAAAAGTCAGAAGTGGGAATGATGGACAGAAGTTGCAAAGATGCAAATTTAAGTCTTCATGTAAAAAAAAAAGCTTCAGAAGAATTACCTTTATGCCTCAGGAGGTGGTGGCTTCTCACTTACTGGAAGTTTTCCAGTAACAATAATAATAACAGTAGTAATAATAGAAAAAAAAACAACTCACTTTGATGTGACACTTTTAAGGAAGGCTTGCAAAGCACTTTACAAATATTACCTCACTTGATGCTCACAACAACCCTAGGAGGTACTGTGTTTCCCCGATAATAAGACACTGTCTTATTAATTTTTTTGGACAGAAAAACACCAGAGGGCTTATTTTCAGGGGAGGGCTTATTTTAATGAACATTGACAGCAATTTTAATAAACAGGTAAATGTGAACAAAAAAATGTACCAGCAAGCAAATCACTGGGGAAGAACAGGATGATGTGCTCACTGCTGCAGCTCTGATTGGTGCAGGGGATCACCTTCACTACAGTAGCAATCTCAATAGACCTTATTTTCGGGGGAGGACTTATTTTAGAGGAATCTTACATAGTAAGGGGAGGGCTTATTTTCGGGATAGGTCTTATTATCGGGGAAACACGGTAAGCATTATCCCCACTTTACATATGGGGAAACTGAGGCAGATAGAGGCAAAGTGACTTGCCCAGGTTCACACAGCTAGTCTGTATCAGGGGTTGGATTTGAACCCAAGTCTTCTTGACTCCAGGACCAGTGCTTTATCCATTGTGGCAGCCCCTAGCCCAAGAGGAGGTGGGATGACCACTCCCCAGGTACATCGTAGGGGGATTCCTACTCTGGCATGGGCTGGACTGGTTGCTTGCTGAGATCCTTTTCAACTCTGCTATTCTATTATTCAAAGATTCAGTGACAAGCTAGGAGACAACTGCTATAATCCAGAGTAGGTCTGACTGAACCAAAACAATTGCTATGGAAATTGGAAAGGGACGGGCTGTCTAGCCGCTATGCAGAGAAAATGGACAGGACTCGGTTCCCATGATGTTCTGGGTAAGAGAGACAGAAGTGGGAAGGAAGACTGGGAACCAATCAATCAACAGGCATTTATTGAGTACATACTGTGTACCAGGCACTGAAGATTCAAGGAAGTCTTGCCCTCAATCAGCTTATATTTGAATGAGAGGAAACAAGCACACCCTGATGGCTGAATAGAAAGTGATTTTGTTGGGTCACTGTGGCCATTTTAGATTCTCCCTGATCTCCCATCTTCCTATCTGCCTCACCCAGATTTTCCCTGTCTTATTGGCCCCTTGCCTTCCCTTCCAAGCTTCATTTCTCCATCACATTCACTTCTCCACCCCACCCCCTTGTTCTCTGATGTCCAAAGCTTTCTTGCCTAGAAATCTGAATGCTGAGTGCCCTCTTTCCCTCAGTTTCCCCAAGGCTCAGTGTGATGCCAGCAGAAAACAGTGTCTTTTATTTCCTACTGCTCCTATAATTTGAGTAAGAAGGGAAAGAGAGTTAGCAGGTCTCCTGAAAATGCTTAATCTGGGTCAAAATGTCAGTATGACTAAGCTCAGCTTGGCGTCATTCTACTTAAAGAAAAAACCTTTTCTTGTCTCCTTTTTTTTGTACTATTGAAATCAGCTCTCTTCCTGCCCTCTTCCCCAGCTTCATTTCCTCCCCATCTTCTGACCCCGCTTTAGAGTCATTGGTCCATTATTTTTATTCATTACCCAAGATATTTTTGGCTGAGAAGAAGGAAAAGGGAGAAAGGGAGGGAATGAGAGAAGCAGGGAAGAAAAAGGCCAAAGATGATAGGAGGAGGAACCAATGGGCAAAGAGGCTGGAGGTGGGGAGATTAAGAGGGGCTGGGGCTTCTCAGGGTCTCCCTGTAATGAAGTTGGTTAGTGAGTTAATGAGGTAGCTTTTTACAAAGATTCCCTTCCTGCTGGCTTCACTCCTTAGCTCTGGAACAGGATTCTGGAATAAGATTTGGGAAGATTGGAAGAGGTCAGGTGAAAGGGAATGGGAGGATATCTGCTTCCCCCATAACCCTACCCCAAACTCACTGCTTGTCCAGCAGCAGTCCCCACCCCATCCCCCTTTGTTCTCCCCCCATCCAGAATCAGCTTAATAGAATAAACCACTTAGGGACAGAGCGAAAAGAGCAAACCAAAGATCCCTAAATCTCCCTGCCTATTAAGCCTCTTAGAAGTAAGAATGCAGCTCAAGAAAGAGAGACCAAAATTCTTAGAGAAGAAACCCAAGTAGCTCAGGGAAAGACCGGTTTGAGAGTTCAGAAGAGCCAAGAAAGAGAAGGCAGGGGTGAGTGTGTGTGTGCTCACGTGAGTGTATGTGTGTGTGAGTGTGTATATGTGTCTGAATGTGTGCATGTGTGAGAGTGTTGTGAGCGTAAGAGTGTGTATGTGTGAGTGTGTGTATGTGTGTGAGTGTGTATGAGTGAGTGTGTATGTGTCTGAATGTGTGCGTGTGTGAGAGTGTTGTGAGTGTGTAAGAGTGTGTATGTATGAGTGTGTGTATGTGAGAGTGTGTGTATGTGTGTAAGAGAGTATGTGTATGAGAGTGTGTATGTGTGTGAGTGTGTATGTGTCTGAATGTGTGTGT
>NW_027185852.1:30589364-30592500 GCF_028583685.1 Petaurus breviceps papuanus
GAGAGTGTGTATGTGTGTGAGTGTGTATGTGTCTGAATGTGTGCGTGTGTGAGAGTGCATATGTGAGTGTTGTGAGTGTGTGTAAGAGTGTGTGTATGTGTGTGAGAAAGTATGTGTATGAGAGAGTGTGTATGTGGGTGAGTATGTGTGTGTATGTGTGAGAGAGTGTTGTGTTTGTGTAAGAGTATGTGTGTGAGTATATGTGTGTGACTGTATGTGTGTATGCGAGAATGTGTGTATGTGTGTACGTGTATGTGTGTGTATGTATGAGTGTGTATATATGTAAGCATGTATGTGTGAATGTGTGTGTGTGTACCCAAACCCATTCTTCAGAAGAGACAACATGGGCAGATCTAATAATAATAATAGTAGTAGTAGTAGTAGTAATAATAATAATAGCTAGTATTTATATACCATCTACTATGTGCCTGGGGTGGAGCTAATTACTTTTCAAATCCTATCTCATTGGATCCCCACAACAACTCATAGAGACAGGTGCCGTTATTCTCCCTGTTTTACAGATGAGAAAACAGAAGTGAAGGGACTTGCTTGAGGTCACACAACTAGTAAGTGTCTGAGGCTGGATTTGAACTCAGGTCTTCCTTACTCCAGGTCTAGCACCTGCCCAAAGATTATTGGGACACCCTACATAAGAGTCCAGGAGACAGAGGTGTGCCAGAGTTAATTGGAACAGGCTCAGGAGAGCCAATTGATAAATCTTCAGTGTGAATGTTTACACCTTGTAATTCAGCAAACACTACAAACCAGAGTTTGATTTATTGTTTTGTTGATTGTCTAGACTTCAGAAGGTGGTGGAGGAAATGGTAATAATGCAGATTAAACCTCAGTGTATCTGTCCGTTTCCACCCCTCATACCCATGTTTACTGTCAAATTACTGCCTAGAGATAATTGAGGCCAATCCCCTCATTTTGCAGGGGTGCAGGGGATTAGGTGACTTCCCTGAGGTCCTGAAGGAAGAATCTCTGGTGTCACATCCAGAACTCACCACAACATCACACGGCCTTGGAGGGAGCCAGTTAAGGCTCTCCCATTCTAGGCCCCAACATGGCAGAGCCAAACAGCACAGATCAGTTGTCACAGGCCTTGCCTCTAACCCTACCTTTATTAGGGCTTTGAGACGCAGGCCACAGAGGCATAATGAGCACAGTCCAGATCCCCTTCAGGTCCTACTGGAAAGAGGTAACCTGGAAAAGTCTCAAATCACTAGACCTTGAGACTGTGTTCTTGACCTTGCAAGACCACTCCAATTTTCTATGCCCTGGAAAATAAAAAAAGGGACTACTTTCCTACCTCTCATGTTTAAAGCATCTACAAGTCTCACTAAGTGCTTAAGATCTCCCTGAGAAGGGAAACAAATTACTGGTTTGTGATGCCAAGATCAACTCCCATCTCTTATAAAGGGGGCAAATGATGAGCTCATCCTTGTGGGAGAGAGAATGAAGGCAGGTAGGCAGGATCCCACCTGAGGGTTGCTCACCTGTGGGCTTCCCAAGCAATCATCTAGAGCAGGGTTTCTTACCCTTTTTTGTGCATCCTGGACCCCTTTGTTGAGCCATGGAGGCCTATGGGTCCTTCCTTAGAATCAGGTTTGTAAATGCATAAAATAAAACACAGAGAATTACAAAGGAAATAAATTCTTTTGAAATAGTTATGAAAATATTTTTCAAAGTTCCCAGACCCCAGGCTCCAAACCTCTGATGTTCCTCTGGAACTTTTGCACTGCCTGGCTCCTTCCTCATACAAGCCTGCCATGCACTCCTTTACTCTTTGTCCTCTTCCCCAGATCTAATCTCCCCTGATCCCCAAAAGCCATTTTGTGTGCCCTGAAAACACCTCCGTTTCCAGGCATCTCATCTGGTTGGTTTTCCGAGGATGGGAAGTCACTGAGACTAAATATGAGAGTGGTTCCCCTGGGAGGCAAGAGGAATAACACTGGAACCAGTTAATTAAGATCTTGTTAATGAATCTGCTTGTTAATGGTCTATTAAATAATCACACAATGAATGAAGTTTACCACACAGGAAAAGACGTTTTCCAAACATTTACTTTCTCCCTAAGTCTTAACCAGACTAAAAACCCTGCTGGCTGTCCCTCTAAGAACTCCAGGCTCTCCTGAGCCCCTTGGACCAGCCCAGCCAGGACTGGATGGGGATGGACAGAGGGTAGCAATGCCCAGCCCCAGAAAGGGGAGCCTTTTTTCCCTCAGGCACTAAGCTAAGAGCCAGCCTGGTCTCTTAACCTGGGTGAGGTCTGATGTCCCAAGCCCCAGGGTTAGACTTGGGCCTGCCTCGACTGCATGCTAGACGAAGCACTGCCCTTCTGTTTCCCAACTTTCTCTCTTATGCTACCAGGTTAAGAGGCTTGCACTGAGAGAGAGAGGGAGCCGGTTCTGCGAAAATAAGGAGGGGATCCTAGTCCCTGAAAAGGAGAAGCAAACCTGGGCCAGTGGGCCTCCGAGCAGAGCCTGGAACTACCCCCGTCCCCAGCTCCCTGGCACAAAGAGTCTGCACAGACCCACCCCTGGCTCTCCAGGACCGATGACAGACAGATCTCAACTCCCCGGAGGGAGAGTGGGTCTGGCTGGGCCAAGCCCAGCTGCAGGCTGGGACTTGGCTCATAGGAGAGCTCCCTCTAGGTTGAATATTTGGGTATTGTTCTCAACCCTGCCAGGGACTGGTTGCTTTGGCTTCAAGACTGCTTGGATTTGTATAAGGCATTTTCAGTCACCTTTAAAGGGTCATGATTCATGTTTCTGCTCCCCAGCTGCCCTGGCTGCAGACCTCTGTGCGAGCGCACGCGCACGCACACACGCACACACACACACACACACACACACACACACACACACACACTATGCTCAAATCCATAGAAAGTCATTTCCTCTATCCCTACTCTCTGACCCTTAGCCTATGCACCTTCACAGACATGATCGATCCATTGACCACAGCCACCTGGAGATGGCCATCTCCCACAGCTCCACACATATGTGCCTTGGCGGCTCACACCACCTGTGGCTCTCATGATCACACGCAACATTTGACACATGGGAATGGGACCAGGAACACAGGCTCTCTCTCTCTCTCTCTCTCTCTCTCTCTCTCTCTCTCTCTCTCT